>NC_056726.1:487251723-487309223 GCF_019279795.1 Protopterus annectens | reverse complement strand
AATCTGTATAACTGAATGGCAAATGATGATTTCTACTTTGTTCCTGTCAAACAGGCAATGATGGATCAATCGGTCTTCACTGCAAAAAAGTGACTTTGCCACAGTTCCAGATTTGACTGACCCCAAGGACTCCAGCCATTTCTGGTTGATTTGCAAGCCAGTGTAGAAACGCATGGACCTCACTGGGTTCAGCATACAGAGTATTGTATAGCATTAGCATACACTATGGGATCACAAACTTACCCACGCATGTAAGGCTGCAGTAGTGTGTGAGGCCACTCTAACAAATGCGTATAACACCGTTAAGTGCAAGCATGGAAAACCAACTTTCTATGGAAGACCACTGAGCAGTGTTCCAAAGGGATCGGGTGTGTGACCAGTTCTGGAATAGGTATTACCAGGAATAGGCAAGAAGCAGTGTCTGCATCTGACAGGCTGTGCAGAAGTGAAGCATAGTGAATCAAGCTCATCTGTCCTATAAGAATTGAAAGCTGTCACTGCCACTGTTTCATACTGACCCGTTCTATGTAAGCTCTGCCATTCCTCCAAGTGAGAAGGCTCATGGTCTGCATGTTGTGCTGAGCTTACCTTGCTAGGTGAAGTACTATGACCTGCCCAATGGACTTTACTAGTATCCAATTTCTACAACACATATGCGACTCCTGTCTCAGCACCGCAAAGGACTGGTTTTCATGCGACACATAACATTGCCGGTATAATGGTCATTTAACCTTGGGGTGATAAACCCATGTCTCCTGGACAAACACCTCAGGTTGATTGTGAAAACCAAGAACAACCATGCTTGTAAGGCCATGATGGACATTACATCAGATCATAGTACGTCACTACACTGCTGCTGATCCTTGCTGTCACTGTTTACTGACAACTTTGAGTCACACACACTTACATATAATGCACTCAGTAACCAAATTGCATTCATATACCAAATTAAGAAGAAACCAGTAAAATCGTTGCACGGTATGAAGAATTTTGATTCCAAAGGTACTTACCCAGCACATTGGTTATATTTAATATATTAACAGGGTTCTCTTTGTTTTTTCCAAACCTAGAAATGTGTTTTTCAATTACCAGTGCCTTCTCAGGACTTTCGCACCGAGCTATATTCTTTGGAATTGCAGGTACGGACATGGGCTGAATTTCCAATAAGCCTCTTTTGGCTTTTATGACGTCCATCATCAGGTCATAGATGTAGTCAAACTTTCGTTTCTGAAATATTGGCTTCACTACCCACTCCTGCTTTGCCTTCAGATACACCACATTGTATCTAAGCTCTCCCTTTGCTGCAGAGTTTCGAGTAGGGAATCGGACCACTGCTTGTTCACGATTCAGATTTTCATTGTGATCAAGGATGGCCAAAATTATTCGTGCCTTCATCCCTGCAAAACTGAAATGCTCAAACTTTGGGCAGTATTTGCACAGTAATGCATGGAACACCTCTAGGTTGCCGGTGTGGCAGAACTTGGTCACCTGCTTTAAATCTTTAATAAAAACTCTGTTGGCAACTATCCTCTTCAGTGCACTGTAGCATGCATCATCTTCATCCATCCACTTCTTCTCATCTCCTTTGTCCACCGGCATTTCATGACCGCAACATGAAACCTTTGTTGTACCACTCCAGCTGTGTCGGTCTGTTACATGGTAAAGCAATGACAACCACTTCTGTAGTACAACTTCATCACCTTCGCACGTTTCAGCACACCACCACAGGTGATTGGAAACACTGTGGCACCACTGTAGCAACTCTCTGTTTACTCTCCTTCTGCCAGCTTCTGCAATTTTCTTTGTCAAGCTTCTGGCCATATGCCACACCTCAAACTGGTGATCCACCGCTGGGAATTCGTTGCGCATCACAAATCGAATGCCCGGATGTCGGTCGGTTGCCACAAGACTTACCTTAACATTTCTTGACAGCAAGTTTGACAGGCACTTCTTGAAAGCTTTCTTCTCAAGTGCCACTGAAGATACCCCTGTGCAAACTTGCTCAAGGCAAAAATCAATGATATGTCCAGAATCCAGGTCCATCATGCTATAGCAGCAGTATTTGGCTGAATATCCTGGACTATCGCACCGCCCATCACCACCTAACCGGATTTCCTTCCCCTGACTATCTGCCAGCATACGATTCTGATGTTGTATCCAGGTATGCTGCATTACTGGGAACAAATATTGCCTTTGAATGGTGTAGAAAGTTGTCTCACTGATAAACTCAAGCCAAAAATATGCACAGAAACGCGCAATATGTGCATATGTACTACCACTGAAGAGAAGATGCCAGTAGTAAGTTCCCAGCAGGCATTCTGCCTATAACTGGTTGACTTTCCCACTGAAGAAATGCATGTCCACTAATGCAGCATACCTTCACAGATACATAAGACCCTAACTTGGTTTTCTTTTCCACTTCGGAAGCAGGACTTCGGCATTCTGGGCAGGTCAATTTTAAGAGCAGTGAATCAAGGCAAGACTCGAAAACAATGAACTTTGGTTCACTTATCATCTTCTCATCTTCATCCTCTTCCACCACTGTGTCGTCCATGTCAGTGGTCGTCAGACTGTCAAAGGTAGCTCCAGTTGGGATCCTTTTCAGTCTCATTTGTCTGAGAAACCGAAGACTCACTCTGCATGCTTGTGTTATGCATATCTGGAGTGAGCTTGATTGGAGTGCTGCAAGCCTGCACGTGAAGAGACATGTAGGCACTGCAGCTAGATGTGGCTACTTCACTGCAGGTATCAGCCTCCTGTTGAAGACCTGGGTTGACGCTCACTCTACACCCAATGTCATCATTTGAAACCTGATCTTCTGGTGTTCCCGACTGAGTCATTTCAGTCTGAACAAGTGTGGATTTCCTGCAGTATGTGTGGTCCATCAGCAATGGCACTGCATCCTCAGGGAATTGTACAGCTGCATCCTTCATCTTCCATGGTTTCGAATTCTGTTCCACTAACTTTGCTTGAACTCCCACACTGATGTCTTTCTTTTGCCGGAAGTTGGTTTGGCATGCTACTGTATTCCTTTCCACTGCAGCCATTTCTATGGCTTCGACTACTTCTTCATATACTTGTACCTGCAACTCAAAGAAAACTACCTATGAAATTTATACTGCATAGCAAGCTGTCATAATAAAAGATCCTGTTTCGGACAGCAGATTGAACACTATTTGGTTCAATGGATGATGCTCCATTCACATTTCCATGTTTAACAGTCTGTCACTGTCAGTATCTGAACATTATGTCCATTAGCATTGCATTTTTTACCATTTCTACACGTTACTCAGCAGCTAACAGGACATGTGCCGATTCCACCTTTTTTCTTCCAATGGAAGGGAATATGAATGGCCACATCACTGTACCAGCACTGAACACGTGCTGTAATCCGGAATGCCTGCAGTGACTATCTATCCACAAAACCGTTCAAACACTTAACACTACATCAAGTCAATACTTACCACTACAGAAAGGTTAATCTCTGCCTTGTTGTACAGTACAGAAAATGCACATTCCTCACTAGTTTATCAGTGCACACTGTTTACTGCAGCATTACTCATGTCTCTCCCCAAACCAAACCCTTCTGTCACCAGTTCATATTGTACAGGTCTTCATACATACATACCTCTGCAGGTTCTGGTACGTCTACAGCTTCTGGCACTGGATGGTCCATGTCATCTGGAGTGACTGCAGCCTCTGCTTCCTCATGCACTGTCAACATTTAATTCTGCCTCTGCACATGGCCATTAGGCTGTGGTAAGGGAATAAAAACAGATAACTGTCACATAAAAACCATCACCCAGGATGTTATCAATGCTGAATGTATGAGTAGGAGAAAATGAAGTTACTGACCTTGCACTGGCGATACAGTTGGTGTTTCACAACATCTGGCAAGGTTGGCTGGGTTGTACTGAAGTTCCTCAATAAGCTGCGGGTGATAGTAAAGGTATTAATTAATCATACTACACAAGCAATAGACCATACATTGTACAGGTCATGCTAATCAAATGCAAGTATCCCATAACTGATGTGTTGTTCGACCGTCTTACGTTTTCATGTTTATGCTGCAGCCGCTGTTCAGATGATGTCCTTGGATGTGTGGTTGTAAAAATGAAGTGTCGGTACAGCGTCCTTAAGTAGTTGATGAACGGGCTGCCTTGGCTTCATGTGTTCTGGCAGTAGTTCACTCTTATAGTCCAGCTGAAATTGGTTCTGTGAAATGTTTAGAGCACAGGAAGTGACGTGGGTTTGACATGCTGACCGATTCTTTCACAAACCTGCCTATGTTACCGACATCTACCCCACAGTTCACCACCCATCGTGTACACTGTTGAATGTCACGTGGAAAGCGATGGAAGGATACACCGGGTGGCAGATTGTCTCGGCGAACATGACAACCATAGGCAAAACACGTCGGCATGGCTACACTCACCTAAGTAAAAATAGAAAGAGTAGAGGCTCAACTCCTGCTGACTAAGTTTTTAACAAGGCACTGCTCAGTTGCGCCAAACTCTTGGGCAATTCACTATACAACTTTGTCAGTTCCTATACAACCTTGTTTGCACTTCAACATTAGCTGTAAAACACCTATACCTACACAAATCTTGCAATCGTTACTCATTCCTTGTGACAGTCCACACTCACTTGCTCTGTGTTGTCAGTCTCAGCTTACCTGACCTTTGTCACCCGCCATTCAAATGCCTGGTTGTACAGTGCCACCTAAATGCAGTCATTACGCACAGATTACACACTAAGGCAAAGAACTGATCACTCCAGAGAGACAAATGGATACTTCATTAGTAAGGCTTAAAAAACCTTAATACATTAATACTGCTGCCACAAGCCCATATTATGACATGCAGATACAGGATTGGCAACCATTGTAGTAACAGTGCAACTGGCACACCAGAAAAATATCTACATATTCTTTGTCCTTCATTAATGCTTGCTAGTAGCCTGTTTACACTGCAACTACCAAAGCTTCACAGTTTTGTTTCGATTCACACAAGGACATTCACACTGTCGAGCATTTACCTCATAGCCAGACAACCCTCTACCACCTAGGAACACTACTTATGAGACATGTTAAACTTATCATATACTCTTAGTTCTCTCCTATCATGACAGTATTACTGGCACTGAGATTGTTGGCAACAGAAACACGACACCTCAATCACCCCCTGTATTGTCTCTGAAAGAATTTGCTGGACAGTGTGAAAAGTGGATTGCTGTGAAAAAACAGACACCTGGCATTCCACTTGTGGAAATAATGTGTCAAAACAGCTAAGGAAAGCCACTTGTTCATGATGACACACTGCAGGGCCTGGCATCAACCACTGCATTATGCCATTAGCCCACTACTGATTCCGCAGCTCGCTCAACTCCTCAACATTGCCAGTGGTTGTCATTGTCTGTAAAGAAAAAATAAACAAACCTATACAGATGCTCAACCTTTGGAGTCAAGATGTTCATAAGGACAGTATCACTATTAGGCATGTATGGACTTCAGACATTCAGAGTCAGTTAATAATTAAACTAATTTATTTCAAGTTGTGCAAAATCATAAGGGAAGTCATAAGAGATGAAATACAATGTGTTTTTGGATTTGCTTTGATGCCACGCAGTGTTTCTGTGCACCATGTAATTTGTCAATAACAGTTCAGTCCTGAAATATCCACAGTCCCTCAAAAGGCTGAAATCCAGTATAGCCCTCATCTCTTTCTTCTGCAGGAAAGGTTGTTCGTACACGATTCACTACGCAAGCGGGGAGGACCACTCTGTTGCCAAAGCCAAGCTTGTAATTGTTGTACACCCACAGAACATATGCTCTATATGCTAACAGACGGTACAACCTGAAAAAATAAAATAATGTGAATAGAGAGCTGCATGCCAGTATGGTAATATCATGCACATTATCTGCTGCCAGCTATATTTTAACAGGAATGTTAGACAAACAAAAGTAGGCCATTAGGTTGGCCACCAATTCGATGTCCGCACTCATACCTGTTACTCCAACTTGCTCGTCTGAATCTTCCTCGAAGCATACATTCATGCCTGAACAACATTTGCAGTACTTCTGGTACTAAACATGCCAATTCAAAACGTGGATGCATAGTAATGCATGTATTAGTTGGTTCAGAGTTGATTTCTCTCCATTTTTGGATAGCTCGCTGTGAGGACACACAACATTGGCATTCAAGTAACGTGTTCATTAATGCACAATGGCCTCATAAGCACCATGTCATGTTAGACAGATTAGAGACATCAGGTGCCACTGACTCCTGCTCCACATCACTGCTGTTGGTCCTGCGCCATTTCCTCCTTGCTTCTCCAGGACGATATGTCGGCTCAAACTGATATCCTTGATGGTAACTCTGTTGTCCTCGAGAACTCATGCTGGCAGTGATACTATGGGAAAGAATACACAAGTAGAAAAAAAGTAGTCATACTTGGCCCTCCCATGAAAAAAAAAGTTTACCCTCTCGCATTGTCATACATGTCACATCTGCTGCATGGTGACCGTTATAGGCATCAAGCACCAAGTTGACATGTGTTCATTACACAGCGTAGCAGCTAATCGCTCGTGTTTAAAGGAATGTACTTTTCAGACAGCTTTCATGCCTGCAATGACACTCCAAGTGAGCGTATCCAAAATGGAGTACTAGGACACCACCGCAGGTATAATACTTCTCAATACATTAAGGATTCGAGTATCGGTCAACGGTGATGAGCTTAGGCACTGTCCAAAATGCTTCAACATAGCCGACAAGCACACTAGTACTTTGCAGACCTTTGTCCCTGTATCCATTTCGGTCTGTATGGCGTCTCTCGCAGATTAGATGGCAATATGGATGGAAATGTTCAAAAGTCTCTCCTGCATGTCTGGTTGATATGGCCATTGAGACTCTAGAGCATTTACATCTTGTAGCGTGATGACCCTCTACCGCCCATAACTTGAGACATGAGTTAACCTTAAGAACCTATAGTCTTAGTCCTCGCCTCTTCCATCAGTATTATTGGCTCAGAATGTTGGCAACACAATCAGTACATCTGAATCACCCCCCCTGTATTTTGTCTGTGAAAGTGTTTGCTAGACAGTCGGAAAATAGATTGCAAGCAACAAATATACCCGTGGCATGCCATGATAGACAGGGTCAGGACATGCTCACTAACTCACTACTGTAGCATCATCGCTAGTAAGGTCAGACCACAAAGCAGTCTCCTTCACAATAATCAATTCTGTGACCCCCAGCTAACCCCTTAACATTTATGAACTATTATAGGCAAAAGTCCTACTACTAAGTTATAGCCAGTCAAAATGTCAAGCCCCTCAATCGTGAAAACACAGGTGCCTATGCAGAACTTTACACAGAAATCCTGTACAATCATATCAATAACTATATACATAGGGAGAGATGTGCCAACCAGCAATAAGCCCAGAACCAAGTCTAAAAACCTGGATGAAATCACAATTACAGCTTGCTAAACAGACACTGCCTTATCGCTTACTCAGAGGTAATATCTGCCCAATGGTAAAGCATGTCAGACTCAAAATTGATGGACATGCTTCAAGTCCAAGTCACTGCGAGCCATGTGCTTTATGGAGCTAAACCTCGACACAACAATACGGAGTGGTAATACAGTTTTGGCAATTTATTAAAGGCAGTGTTGTAGAACAGTAATCATGAAGTAAGATGTATAATACAAGGAGGAACAGAGTTAAACACTGTAGGTGCAACCGATACTGTAAAGCAGCATTGACTAAAGACAATCCCATCAGACTTCCATTCGTCAGAGTGTCTTCCATACTGCTACACTGACATAACAGAAAATATAAGTTCTACTGACACTGGCAAAGGTAAAACCAACATTTTAAAATTTTAATAGACAAATGTGAATTTAAATTAGGAATGATGTAGAGGAAAGGGTGCTGAGGTGCAGTAGGCACAACATGCTTTAACACAGCACCTGTGCAGGAATACTTAGCTAATAAGCATTGTAAGAATGCCATCACTGCATAACATGCAATTAAACTAATAAATGTATACTGGGCATCAAGTGAGTTACTTGGGCCACATATTGTGGGAAGGGAAAGCTGATCTGGTGGACTGTCTCTTGCACATTACTGACTGGTCATTCATTGTGTTCCCATCTTTGTGAATGCACCTGCATTTGGGAATGGTTCAATATACAGAAATACAAAAAAAACTGCAGCCATTGCATTAGCATCTCCAGTGGTGCAAACCCTATTGAACAAATTAGCCATTTTCTGTTGAGGCTCTTTGTACTTACCCCTATGCTGTGGGTGTCTGCTCTTGCTCCTGAATGCACCAATTATTATTAGTTCCAATCTAGTCTAACAAGAACAATTACATTTCTGATTGCATCTCTTAACTTAGACTTGTACTTATATCTTTCAGTTATGTTACCGCATCATACATGAGTCATACTCCACTGCCAGTTTTTCAAGTAATTTGCTAACTTTACTGAATGAGGGGATAAATGCTCAAAAATTTGGAAAGATTTCAATTATCGCTCTTCAAAACTTACAATGCATCATCATGGAACTCATTAACAAAGACATAGTGAACCTCCGGACTAGTTGACACGACAAAGCAGATGACTACTAAGCCTTTTTGACTTAGACAGTCACAAAGGCCATAATTGAGGGCAATGGCACAGGCACCATGGGGGAGGTAGTTCGGCATTACGTTGATCATCATGTGGGATGTTAATGGACTCATCCTCATCCAGAATGTCCTGTACTAGTTGAGCATTACATTCTGCAATAACAGTGAACAGCTGACGCATGCGTTCCTGGGAAAGAATGTTAATTTTTGCCTGTAAGTGCACCAGAATAAGCATCTTAGTCAGAACGGAATGTACTAATTAAACCTGTGCATGCAACTATGGCCAAAACACTTCACACTGCTCATTATATGATTACTGCCAAAGCTTATTATACAATATTACGTATTGCTCTCGAACTGTTACTGTGGTTGTCAATAGATATAATCCAAGTACCCTCATCCATGCATTGATTTCCAAGGTGCACTTTCATGTCACTTACATCTACTACCTTCAGAGGCTGTCTACACATACTACCATGATGACCCCTTGTAGGAAAATAGCCTGTTTGTTGCCCCAATGTAATTTACGCCAGTACCTCAAGTATTGTACTGACATGGTACAGTCACCAATACGCTCAACCGGCACTGCAGTTAGCTGACTAAGTAATCCTTACACGATCTAACACTCCTATGCTTTGTCAAACTTCCATTGATTGCCTTTGCGAAGATTGTTCATTTTGTTCCTCAGGATTCCTTTGCCAAGATTGTTCTTTTTGTTCCTCAGGATTCCTTGAAAGTACCAAAATTAACTAGCTGGAGGTACTCAAGACATATTGTGGACTACAACAGATGCATCACACTTGCCTAAGGCAAGAGACGAGCAGCTGTAGCAAAGATGTCAGTACATCATAAATAACAGGCATCATTGTAATATCTGAGACTGTCCTCTGGGGTTTTTTTTAATCATAAGTGGAGTATATTCATTTTGAAATAGTATCACCCTCGGTGCTAAGAAATTTAATATCGCATCCCTCTTCATAACCATGCCCTCACTGTCGTTAAGATATCCTCTATCTCTGGAGTAAAAATGCAATGACTGCTGATTACACCCATGTAAGAAACTCAGAAAAGCAAGGCATGCCCATGCACAACCACACAACACACCCACAGCAATTTACGTACAATGCAATGTATGCAGCACCTCAACCATCATATGATAACATTTATAATGAACATAAGACTTACTTGCCCCATAGTATGGCTACATGCAGCTAATTCTATGACTCATTGCATAACTTCTGTGTCAGCTTCTCACTAGTTCGATGCACTACCTGTAAAGTAAGACCATGTTGTTCTTGCGCATTCTGTCAGGTGGATGCAGGCCTTGGTCCAAGAGAACTGGCTCTCCTATTTTGCTGTAACTCACGCCTCTGCCTCCCTGACATTGTAGGTAGTGTTTGTCCCTGTGTAGTCCTGAAAGCACCCGGTGTGTGTACACGATTAATGCCACTCTTCTTATTGTTTTCCATGGTCCATATAACCTGAAAAAGTAGTACAAGTGGAAATCAGTAAACAAACATACTGTATTAGTTGAAGGCAATTCGGGTCTGAGAAGGATGCAGTATACTACTACTGGATTAATTTCATAAGCAAATAGACACGTAGTATGCTTGGATAATCTCTGTTGCCAGGCAGAGGTAATTTGTTAACAGCATTACATTAATAATTGTGTCCGGCATGCAGTACATCAATCCTTCTTTGAGTACATATCTTTTTCCATAAAGGAATACTAAGCATGAACTACAGTATTGATACATACGCCAACCTCCTCACAGTTGATTTCACAACACTGCTCCATAGCCTTAAACCAATCTGATTATGTGTACACGACTGCACAATATACCAATGGGAAGTCATATACTCCTGTAATATGCTACTAATAACTGCACAATTCACAACAGCCTACACTACTTTATGCTCCCTTAATGTACCTTGTGGATCTGTTTTATGATGTATAATAACAAAAATAAAAGACAGCTGTTGCAGTAATATTACAGTTGTACCACACAGTGCATTACCACACTTAGCACTTTTTAAGGTTTACTTGATTCAACACAACACTCGGCGTGTCTCAACCTGCGATACACTAGGGATTAGTTATGAACTGGAATTGCACCTGCAAAATCAAGGGATGCCATATTTTTAACACTGGTTCCCTACTATGGCCTACTAGTGCACAATTTGTGTGAACAACTTCAATTCAAATACCTTTAGTGGGAAACTAAAAGATGTGAATATTGTCATTCTGAAAGGTGGAGAACACATAGTACAGACTATTAATTAACCACACAGTAGAGATGCTCAACAACTTATTTGCACTGACACAGAGTAGAAATGCACATAAATGTTTTTTCACTTTACTAGAAAGTTGTAACTCACAACTGCCACTATCCTCCTAAAGTGTCCCGTAGCAAATAAGCACCAAAATTCCACGAACAAAACTATCAGGACACACCACGAGAAACACTGGATTCTTCAAAAATAAGTCCTTTATTCCAATCGAACAAACACAAAATAAGCGCTTTCACATGCGTCTTGCATGCTTCTTCAGATACAGTTTAAAACACATACCTCAACTCCTTTTATACAGATAATACCAAGCAGTTGTTATCAATAATGCAATTACTACATTGTAACAATACTTAATTAATTAATTAAAGTGAAATGCTTCTCTATTCTTAAAGCCATTACACTGCATTCAGTTTTTGTAGCCTTAAATTAAGCAACACAAACAAATGAAATAAAAATAAAATAAAATAAAATAAAATAAAACAAGCTCAGTATGTACATAGCTTATATTCTCAACATTTTTTCTCTTGTATTAACGTAAATAAAACTCAACGAACATAATGCGTAATCTATTAAGAGCAGATCTAACTCCTAATTCATAGAGCTGTCAATGCCTGCATTACCTGTTAAGTGCAACTTCAGTGCCTAATTTATAAAAATGATGCCGTAAACTTACATACTACTTGTTGTAAAGTAGACCGAAACTGACATATAATCCATGTGCATAGCTAAATCCATTCATACATCATTCTGTAAAAATCATCCTTCATCGGATATATCCACACAATGTCCGATTAAAGCCGAACAGTGTTCATACACATTGTGCTAACGTGCGACAGAAATGCTGTCAGCATTGAGGCTCAATGGTGATACATCGCGTTATGCATAAACAAATATAATGATTGTAAATGGGAGTAAGTCACCGACTGAAGTCAGATCGGAACTGGCACTTAATCCATATACATATACATAACTGAATCTATTAATACATCATTGTATAAAAATCATCCTTCATCGGATGTCCAAACAATGTCCGATTAAAAAACCGAACAGTGTTCATATGCATTGTGCTAGTGTAAAATAAAAGTATTGTCAGCAATGAGGCTCAATGATAATACATCGCGTTATGCATAAACAAATATAATGATTGTATAAATAGGAGTAAGTCACCGACTGAAGTCAGAGACTTCTACAATCGATATTATCTCTGACTCCATCTACCATTATCTCTTCTTAAATTATATTCAAGGGGGTCTTATAGACACGTGGCGTGTATAGCAAGTGTCTAAATATAAAATACATGTATCCAAGACAAAATAAAATTGATATAGGTATAAATATAAATATTAATATTAATGATTAAATACTGTATTAATGGTGATAATTGAACAAGGTAAGTAAACAAATTAACCAATCACATTTCATCGATAACTAACCTCTTTATATCGTTAAAATTAAAATTAAAACATTATTATCTAAAACTGTCTAAAATTATCTAAAACCACTTCTATTAGTTAAGATGTAAATAGTACTGGACTTGTCAAAGATAGTGCTGGACTATCAAAAAATAGAACCAGCAACTCAATGAGACTGTCATTTATTCTTATCAACCATATCACTACTATCTACCTGAACCAATGCCTATTCCGGGTGTCTTCCAGCAAGAGGTTAAATACTATCACTAGCTAGACAGATTCAAAAATAGATTCATCACATCTTAGTGTTTGTGTTTCAGAAATCTAAATGTACCTCTATTTTATAGCTCCCTGTTGAATCAATCTATTCCTGATTCAGTTGTCAATAGAAATTGAGAGTTCAAGTCAACTCGATATAAATATATATATAGAGGGATAAGAACTTTACCAGTTATATAACTATGTCCAAATATCTATCAATCTGGCCAGTTACTGACATTCCTATTTAATATTATAAATTTACTATTGAATTCATCATTGAATTGATTCCTGGTGATTCCATGTTCCCTATTCCCAAAGGGAATGAAATATATAATGAAAAGAAGATTCCACCGTCCTATTCATCTACTATCAATACATAGTCAACTCTATCTTTGGATATAGTAGGCTGTCCATTCATATGATTCAAAGGCCAAAGAAAGTCTGACCATACAACATCGTCAAAGTCACATTTGGCCTCGTGTCACTAATACCCAATATCTGTATGTGTATCACTCAAAACCAATATTATTAATTGTGCTCAGCAAGAAATAAACTTATTATATTAATTTATCTTTTCATTTATATAATATTAAAACTACCACTGTGAAAAGTCTTGTTCATGCATCAGACTATTCTAAAAATGGTTTAACAGTAGTGTAGTTGTTAATCCCTGGGTCTCTATGAGCCCCTGACCTGAGGATCCACTCCATTTCTAATTTCGCCAAGGCGTTGTTGTTGTCACCCATCCTAGGACTAAGGTGCAGAGTTTGTAACACTCTAAATCTAAACTGATGTGTGGGGTTAGAAGTAACATGTTTGGCCAGTGCATTCAACTCATGTTGCTTGCGGATATCATAGACGTGATTGTATATACGCTGTCTTAATTTTCTCTTTGTGAGTCCAACATAAAATGCTGGACACAAATCACAATTGGCCATGTATACTAAATTAGTAGTCTCACAACTAGTTCTTGCCTTTGGAGTATATTTAAAATGTCCATGTGGGTGTGAATATTCTTGTATGGTGGTAATATACTCACACATACTGCATTTCTTGCAGGGATAGGTCCCAGGGGCCTCACTATCGTCATCTTTAGCCTGAATGTTCTTATGTAGATTAGAAGAGAAAATATTTTTCAAATTATCACATGTCCGAAACACGAACCCTGGTTTTTCAGCTACTATCATTCTAGTCTCCTCTACAACAGTCAAGATGTTCCAATGCTTGTTTATAACCCCCTTGATTGCATTGATATCATTAGTGTACTTCAAGATCAAATTAATCTTATTATTCTGTCTATTGTACCTCCCTGGTTGGACATCTTTAATCTTCTTATTGCTCCTGTTCACTTTGGGACTCTCATATTCAGCACTGTTTTCTCTAGTACCTTGGGGTATGATCTTATTTCTCATTTCTTTTACCATCTTGCTATTGTAACCTCTATCAGTGAACAATCTTTCCATTTTATCTGCTTCAAATCGTAAAATTTCTGGATCTTTGCATACTCTAGTTAGTCTCCAGAATTGTGCTTTTATTATACCAGAAAACATATATCTCGGATGCATACTGCTGTATTCTAGAATGGTGTTCCTCCAGCAGCTCTTCCTATATAACTTATAGGATAACCTGTTGGCTGTATCATAGTATAAAGTTAAATCTAGGAAGTTAATTTCATTGTGAGAGTATTCATAAGTAAATTTTAGAAACGTGGTTGTTCCTTCTAAATAGTCAACAAAGTGCTTCAGCTCATCAACAGTGCCATCCCATGCCAGCAGCACGTCATCCACAAATCGCTTATATATTTTTATCTTGTCCATCCATGGACTATTAAATATGTGTTTCAGTTCCCAGTTATACAATACCAGGTTTGCATATGAGTTTGCACATGGGGTGCCCATAGCGACTCCCCATGTTTGCAAATAATATTTGTTATTGAACATAAACACATTGCAACTTAATACTGTTTCTAGTAATTGCCCAACTAGAATCTGTCTGTCTCCAGAAAACTCTTTCATAGATACCATTACTTCTCTCACAGCCTGTGCACCATAATCATTAGGGATGCATGTGAAGAGGTCACGTACATCTAAAGTGACCAACATAAATTTCTTGTTAACCTTTTCAGGGAGGTCAAAGGACTCTAGGTCTCTCAGAAGATGTTGTGTGTCTCTGAGAATTGTATTAATCTTGTTTACTAATGGTCTCATGATTTTCTCTAAAAACTTAGATATATTGTAGGTTGCCCAACCTCTGCCTGATACTATAGGTCTCATGGGCATGGGTTCAACCTGTTTATGGACTTTTGGTAGGCCCTTTAATACAGGTATCAATGGTTCTTCTATATAGAGAAATTCAAACATTTCTTTACTAACTTGCCTACACATCAAGATGTCATGCAATTAATCTCTAACATTGTTTATTATTTTCATTACCCCTTCGGCATTTAATTCCTGATAAGTATCATTCTGACATAATGTCGCTTCTATAGTCCCATTATATACATCTTTATCAAAAAGTACTACTCCTCCTCCTTTGTCAGCATTAGTGATGATTACATCATTGTTGTATTTCAAGCTCATTAAGGAGTTATACTCAACTTTCTCTAGGTTAAAGAATCTATGTTTAACTTTGTTAGTAAACAGCTGATAAATATCTTTCTCACAAGTCTTCACAAAGCACTCTACATTCGGAGGCAAAGCCGGTGAAAAAGTACTTTTACATTTAAGACTTGCTGGCCCAGTTAGCATTTGATGCTGAGTATTCTTGAATAGCATTCTTAGCGCTACTTTTCTTGCAAACAGTCTTAAATCTATCAATAATTCAGACAGTTTGCTACATTGTGAGGGTATGTAGTTTAACCCTCTACTCAAAAGTGACACATCAGATGAAGACAAGGCAAGTTTAGAAAAATTAAATACCAGTGACCCTAGTTCCAGTTCCTCTTCTGTTGTCTCTCGGGTTTCTCGAGGGAATACTTCCGTTTCCTGGGACCTCGACTTGTCGACCTCCCTCTGTTGAAGGTATTCAGTTTGATGGGAAAAGGAGCATCTTTATCCCTGGTCGATACTGCAGTTTGTTTCCTGGTTGCTCCAGTTCTAATGGAGTCATCAGTGATTAATAGTACTAGTTGATTCGGTGGTGGTGTCGATGTATCAATATTGGCACTCAGTCCATTTCTTCCGCTATAGGACGGTTCCCCTGTGTTGTTTGTGAAATTCTGGCTCCGATCTGTATTGTTGGTTACCCCTTGGTCTAATTGGTTCTGCTGCGAACGGAAGTGACGTTCAACTGGTCTGGCGTTACTCTCTACTGTTCTCGGCCACACAAAGATGTTACCTTTTCTGAAGTCATTTACATCCCTGGTCAGTTTCTTCTGCTTAATGCCTCTCAGTTTTTCACTAAACAGATTAATTTGTGTGGACACATCATTTAATTTCCTGGTGAAAATGGCTGATTTGAATTTCTCAGTGATTTTCCGGTATGCTGCATCAATTTCATTTTGAACAGCAGTCTCAATAGGTTCAAAGTAATCTAGTAATAGATTGCTGTATTTATTGCCGAGTTCTAGATTCAGGTCTTGCCATTTTTTTAATAAGTCAGGATACTGTTGTCCGTAAGTGGGCATGCACAAAACGCGCATCCCTCTCGGGACAACTTTAAAGTTGATACATGCTTGTAAATGCTTTCTTTGCCACGCCAGTCTCTGAATTTTATATAAATTATTTTCTAAGTCTCTCAATATAGTATAGAACTCACTCATATTATCAACTTCATTGCTCGTCACTGCATTGTCACAAATTTCTGGAAAATAAAGATTTAACAATGGATTACCTCTCGTTGGTAAAAATGTTATATACTAGAAAGTTATAACAATTATTCTCAACTGCACCGCAATAGGCCAACGTGGATAGTGTGAGTGAAATTAAGGGCCATTTGGGTGAATACGGGGAAACTGCCAACATAGTTGGACTGTTTGGGACAGAGTTCACGGAGCTGTCGTCTTCTGTAAAAAAACAAGACAAAAATAAAAACGTTATAAAGACAGACATAAAAAGTAGCACTGAACAACTGTGGATCATAAACTATTAGACCAACGAGACATTCAATAACAATTGTAGTCATTGCAAGGCAATATTAATATTTGCAACAAGAAGCAATTACGTAACTTCAGAATGATGACGATTCCATGACTGCTCTATCCTTTTGACGCATAACTACGAAGTTTGATGTCTGTTATCTTTCCATCTCAAATGAAGCCAAAGACTACTACAAATTGTCTGAATGCTGCTGAAATCTTGATAAGTGTTCCTCGACCAACTGTCTTGTCTGGTGGTTGATAAGGGGCAATTGTGGGCTGTATGTTGCGTGGATCATCACAAGACAGTGTGGCTCGTTCGTGAAGTTTAGTGTGGTCTGACAGTCTACGTTGCAAAATTTTTTCCTTTATTGGTATGAGGTAATTGTAATCTTTACTTTGTTTCATGCGCACCACTGTCCAACGTCTGCTTTTCTTGTTAAATTTTCTACGATACCTAAATATAAAGTGGATAACACTTCATGATACAATGAAAGTCAAGTAACAGCCTTTATTTAAAGTTTAATGCTTTGCATAGCATGTGTACAGCTGAAAAAATACAATGTGTAAGCCATGGTTGTCATAATTACTGACACTAAGTACAGTTTTGCAGCCAATCATGTAGGTCCACCAAAAGCTGCTTGACTAGATATATCTGACTTCAGGTAAAATGACCAAATGTGAGCATTACCGGTCATTAACAGAATATTGGACATATTTCGATCAATGGTGGTGGTGCTACTGCATGAGTCACTAACTTGATGTATCTGTTTGCATTACGCTAACATTGGTCATACATGTAACACGTGTGTTTTTATATGTCCATGTGTTTACAGGTATGTGCAGTTGAAATACAGACTGCTGCAACTGAATATGAATTACATCCGTTGTTAGCTGAAAAGTATAAAATATGAAATGAGTTCAAAATTGACGGAGTTTCCTACTTGTGTGCATTTCATCCTTATACCCATGTGTGTCAAATGCCATAACTGAGGTCTACAGTTGATAACACAATTAGAAGTAATGAAACTATAGATTGCTTTGCCTGTTGAACCGATATGTGAATAATTTAATTTTCTTACACATATCTGCCTTCCTTGTTACGTGCATATGGATGACCTCTGTGGCTGTTGTGGTCTATCGCAGCAAGAAAATTCCGAGCCCGAAATGCAGGGAAAGTGTAGGATTGCTGTTTTGAAGCATACTTTAATATGACCTGGTGGAACTGTTCTAATTCTGCTGTAGTTCTACACAGTGAGATAAGAAAAATCACAAGTCAGAGTATTCATGTCCACATGCACATCAATGTTGATAAAGGGAACCACAAAGTACAAGTACTTTACCTGTAGCTGACGTAATGTCTTGTTTTCTCCACAAATCTGGGGTCTAGAACAATCTGCCTTAACTTTTCATGTGCTGGGCTGTCAGGCTCTAGCCATGGCGCATGCTCCACCCCAAGAGACTCATGCTGACATTGTCCAACCGGTTCATAGTTATCATGTATCCCACTACCCCACTCATGCTGGTTTACCACATGGTATAAAATACCACCCCAATGGATCTATGGGTAAAAAATAGATAAGAGAAATAAAATTCATGTTGCAACTTCTACTGCTTCATATAAATTAACTGTACGATTAATGCGATGCATTTACATACCATGAATTCTTCTGTACTCTCGGAGTGCTGACAGCAATACCAGAAGTGATTGACAATTTGCCTGGTCCACTGACACAGAATTCTGCAGCCACGCTGCAGTCCAGCCTGTTGTGTAATACAAAAAAACAAACTGATAGACAATTAGGTAAATGTGTATTTCAGTAAACTGATGCATTTACACTTGACAGTTATGATCGTATTAACCATTACACAACGTGATGCTAAGTGTATTATTCCTAGCACTGGATTTCAGAATAGTGTGAAGAATGTATAAAATGTAGTACTGGTTACTGCATAGACCTTTGTTATCACTGTATTGCTATTCAGTACATTTGCAAAAAAACAAGTTTAGATAGATAATGCAGTAGACACTTTTCAATAGGAAGGTTAAGCAACCTGTATAAATCGACACTTCTCTTAGCACAATGCTAAATGACAGTGGATGACAGTTGAAATACAGGCAAGACATGTTCATGATAAAAACTACTACGACAGTGTATGAATACAAATATTTGGAAACACTGAATCTGTATGCTTGGACAGAAGGGCCGAAACGCATGGTTCATTTTTGAATACTCCACCCTTTAGTGTTACTTCATGACATCCAATCGATGGGGAGCACAGTGGATATAGTCTCTACCTTGTAGTGGCTTTGCACCACAGCAGGTAATGATGACACAATAGAAATTGTTACAGTATCGGATATACTTCTCATGATCTGTAACCTCCACAGAGCTAAAAATAGGGTATCAATTTCCAGGAGTTGCCTATGTCAGGAATGTTTTTTGTTCAACTAAAATATAAATGCACACAATTAATACTCTGTGTGGCAGTATAGGCAAATACACCCTACGGTGTAGTCACAAATGTGATGTTTTGATTACAAACTGAGTAATGGAAGTTAGTGCAGTTACTATTTTAGTAAAGTGTGGTTTTGGAATACTATGCTTTCATTTTCAGAAGACATTAATGTATATAGTGCTGTACATAATGGGACACTAAAAGAAGGCATGTTCCCATGAATGTCACAGAAATGCAGTAGAGTAACTACTGTCTGTGTGGTCATACCATGGTGATGAAGAAATCGAAAGTATTTCTAAAAGAATCTGAACAATTCACAAGTACTGCATTCTTTACTGTCATGACCTAGTATCCAAAAACATTGTTAGTCATTCTGGAAAACGTGAATGTAATAGAGTACAGGAGGAAATTTTCTCTAGTGTTACCTTGTTAATTCATTTAGCAAGATTTTTGGCCCCATGCCACATATCGAAGGAGTGCTTGATTGATGCATACCTAGTCCCTGTAAAAGGAAAACATATCATCAGACCTTAAGCCCACAAGGTTGAATGCAAGTATGACAGTGCAGACAGACAAGACTTACTCATTAGTTTAGCAATTTGTGGATGTGCATCAGTCACCAGCTCATCTATCTTGAGTTGTGAATCTTGAAGAGTTTTTATGCACCTCTCAAAGGCTAATTTCTCCATTCGTGGAGAACTCAATTCTATTTCTCTTTTGTCAACCACTTGTATGAGCAAAATCTCTTTGGTTTGCTCATCCATGCATGTGTAAGTGCAATACTGTGCAGAGTGTCCAGGACTATCCATACGACCATCACCTACAAATAGAAACCAGAGCTGGTTTAAGTCCCAAACAGACATGGATAATGGCAATGGTTTGCATAAACTTTACCTTAATAATAAATGTAAGGACTAACCCATGATTGTCACATTAATGTGTTTACGAGTGGACAACATATTCCTCACCATCTCATTCCAGTAGTCAGTAACGACTGGGACTATGTATCTTCGCTGTAACCGGTAATAACTGGCTTGGTGGATAAATGCTAAGCCAAGACACTTTGCTAGCAATGCTGTCTTAGCATAGTTGTTTCCAGTCAGGAAGATTGCCGCTGCTATCATAACATCACCAAGATGTAAACCCTTCCTAACTGTATGTTCACTTGACCACTGGTAAGCAATATGACCATTGCAACACACCTACAAGAAATACAGTGTTGTTAACAACTATGCATGCCAAGTATTATTACAAATGACTATGGCTTGTATGGTAGCCCGATAATACCTACCCATGATAAATTGATGCATGATCCTTTGACTGTGTTTGTTACTGACACACCTTCTCTACATATATCACAATGTTGTATCATGCATTTCTGTGCCAGTTGTATAAGTTTATTCTTGTACACCAGTACAACAGATTCCGTGGAAAGTGATTCTGCACCAAGTTCCTCATTTCTTGTTAATGTATCCGCAGCGGTTGACCTGTCTGCTTCTAATGACTGTTTTGCTGTGTTGTGCAAAACAGTCTGAAACTCACTGTCTTGCATTCTGTGTTCTGGCTCCTCACAAATGCCTGCAGAGCTGCTCAGAATTGATGCCAGCACACAGTGCATAAAAGCAAGATAACAGAAGGGGCGAGAACAAAAACAACAGAATTAGGTATATGCAAAGCAAGAGTGATGCATCTGTAAATGAGGCACACTCATTAAAGCTAAAACCTGTTGAGAGAATGGTCAACGGAGGATGATCTGATACATGCTGGTTTGCTCTTTTGCTGCATAGGTCGTCGACAAATGGTGAATTCTTGCATGCTGGAATAGGTGAACATAAATAATGGTGTAAGTGTTTAGAATGCAATTACAACCCACCATTCACAATGTAGAAAGTTGGAATTACCTTTCTGTTGTGCTTCCTTGTGGAGGGGTGCCCGATGGTATGTATGACAAGTCGTGATGTAGCACGTGATTGTTGCCTCTAATGTCTTCCAGAGGGAAAACATCTGACATGCAGTCATCATCATCTTGTCTCATGTGTCTGAAAAACAAAACGATTGTAAGAATCAGCATGCACATTTAGAATCAAGCAGTGTGTTCCATTCACACATGTGAGATATGATAACTGTGCAAAGTACTGGACTTGTCATGGTTGGTGGTGCAATTTTACCTGAAACTCCCAGAAAATAGGCTTGGAGCTGAGAGAGTACTAGATGTATTTGCTCTGATGGACATTGGAGTGGACTGAAGTTGGGGCAATGCTGACGGCACTGCATCCATGCATGACTGGTTACTTTGATTGTCGTACCTGCAATCAGGTGCATACACTTGTATTATTACATTGTCTGACTGCACTTCATATCACTTCTATCTAATTGAGATTAAATGTTAGTTTTTTAATAGTACTCTTAGGCCACAGTAGGGCACAGTCTACAGATTTTACCGGACAAGAAAGCCAGTGCATCTGCTGCCGCATAGTTTGTGCCTCTGAGTAGGCACTCTATGTATATTTCAGCTAGAGGTCCAATTGATACACCCATGTTGGAGATGTGTAGATAACTAGCAAAATTCCATTTAAAAGCCAAACTGTACTCATCAATGTATTGCTACACAAACACAATACATTACGTGGTTACACACACTAAGGTGATGTTGACTAGACAGCTCATACAGCATGCCTTTTGGTAGTTTATGGTTGTAACACACATTACAGCCCTATTATAATCACTGACTGTCCTGTGAACAAATGTGTGTGATAACTATGAATGCAAACACACTAAGGAGTATTGTAACACAACACTATGATGCATATAATAAGATAAATGCAGATGGTTAAGCATACAGACTTACAAGTTAAGCAGGAAATGTGCCACTTCCTGATGCGATTTTACTTGTAGATGATGCTTGACAGCCATCCAGCGATCAAATTCACTACCAATGGCAATCCGTGTGCGTCCACGTTTAGCATCCAGTGCTTTCTTCAAGCGTTTCTGAGCAGAGAGTGCAACTGACTTTTTGTTCCCATTGGTTGTGCCGCCATTGTTGGACAGAGTTGACATGATGTACCTACCAGTTATACAAACCGTAGAGGAATAGTACATTATACATCAATGTAAGTGTATTGTAACTGATGTTGAAACAGCAAAAACAAAAGCTCCAGCAGCCACGACTATAAACCGAAACGACTTTATTTCACCAATTCAGGAAAAAAACGTTTTCGCTCCTGTAACAACAGGAGCTTCCTCAGCATATACCAAACAGCTGTACAAACCGTTTAAAAACCATGGTTAGTGACAAGAAGTTGATGTCACTTCCTGTAAGTGCGTGTAAAATGCATTAAACTCAAGTGAAATACATAATTTAAAATAATATCAGATAAACATATAAAAAAAGTTTACTTATAAATAAAAATATATAAAAGTATAAAAAGCAAGTAGTCAGAAACACATATTCACAACGGCTGACTTCATATAAGAGTGTCCAATGTCCAACCTCTTGATATTTTGAATAATTTCGAAATTTGAAACAGCAAAGATACAATCATGCTGACAGCAGAGCACCTGAACAAAAGGCAAATGGTCGAATAAGATTAGGCATCGGCCAGGTGTGGTAAACAGTTGCTGACAAACATGACATATGTGATTAACATGTAATGGACATTAATACATGGGACAGATGGTTTTCCGAAGTCAGCTATATAGCAAAAGAATTAAAAATTAAAATTCTCACAAACATACACAATTACATGTACTGCACTGTGCATTGAAAACAGCCGTGCTTTTTTCAAGATACACTCTGATGGCCAGTATGCCAATTCTAATGGCATGATGAAATTCATATACTCAACTGTATATTGAGCACTATATTATTTAGCAGCTAACTACACATGTTAGCAGATCAGTGTTGACTGTGTGATATGCATCACCACACACAGGTTATGTATGTTTGAACGTATAATAATCCATCAGTACTGTGTGCAATACATTGTGTATATATTCATCAAACTAGCGCGGAAAAGTAATGGGATGTGCAGATGACAATGCTAAGCAAAGGCATAAGTAGGCACAGAGGGTTTGTGATGTTAGGGATGTACGTTACTTTGCTGTACCCCTAGTCAACCACATACATAATGAGATGTGAAAGAGTTGTACGTGAATAAGGTATATAATGATAATGAGATGGTAAATTGGGCATCTACCTTTTGCCAGCAGAAGCAGCCAAAGGTAGGTCCATGGTTATGTACCGGACTTCTTTAGATATGTGGTAAATTGGCAAGTGCAGGTACTGACCTGTTATTACCTGAAATTGAAAAAAAAATGTAGTGTGTGTGCTTATGTATCCTAGGAAATGAATATTGATTAGGATACTGCATCATAAGAAAAACAATACCGGATACATATTCATTCAGATGTTGGAGACATGACCATTAAGGTTGGCATATGGGCATGGAATTGCTATGAACAGTTGTAATGTAGGAGAACAAGTGTTGTGCAATGCAAATAGATCTCTTTGGCAGCTGAACAGTCAACAGTGTGGTACACTAAACAGCCTCGTAGTCAAATAAATGGTTCCATAGTAGGAGACAGGATTCAGATTAAATAAGTACCTGTATGATCATTAAGCACACAAAGCAAAAAGATACAAAGTTGATGTGAGTAGAGCAGACCAAATCAAGTAATCCATGGCTCCTGAAGTCAAAGATGCAGAAAATGACAATGGTGCCAACCACATTCTCGTAATTATCGCCTGGAGATGATAACAGTGGCTGCTGAGAAAAAATCATAGAGGACATTTAACATGAACAAATAAAACTGCATGGGACACAAGTTAAGTGTCACATACACTGTGATCTGCATGCACTTGTATGCACAACATGTCACAGTTATCCTTTGTGAGTAGACATGCTTGAGCGGTCCAACATTTAAAAGACAAGCAAAGAAAATTGCTTTTCAGGGATATGTGCAATGGTGCAACATGGTATACTGACTGAAGTGGCCGTATTATTCTCCACAGTAGTCACGTTCAGATCTTATGATAGTTAGCGCTTTCCATATAATTGAGAATTGAAAGTAAGCTCTTTCCATATAATTGAGAATTGAAAGTTAGAAGTGAGAAAGTGACAGTTAGTAGCATGTCCAGTGCCAGAATCCACCATACCACACATGCTCTGAAGTCTCTCAAGAACGTGTAATGTTATGACAGTCATAGTGCATGCTGGAGTTAATGACTTGAGAGGTACCTCTTAGGACTATACGAAGAGAAACGTGAGTGAGCTTGTTGATTATCTATCCTAGGGAGGTATGTACCTAGCCTTAAGCTGTATTCTGTCATCACCCAGAGTGATGACGCAATACAAACAGAACAGGATCGACTTTTGTGGTTGAAGGGTCATCTAGTACATGACAGTGTGTGAATATATTATCGACCGACAACAACACATTGTCAAAGATGCCCTGCATCTGTCTCACCTGGATGTCATGCTTCTGCCAAAGTCTCCGGCCTCAAAAAATAGAGTGCCTACTTAAAACTGGTTCTAAGCTGTGGAGAGCACACCAGCCTGACCGAGTTACTCACGCCTTCATACATTGAGACTCCAAACAGTGTCTGCTGTAAAGCCAAAGGAGGCGTAGTTGAAGTAGACATTAAAGACATACACCACGTCCAGGCCAGTAAACAGTAAGAACAGGAGACACTGCAGGTGCAGTTAACAAATGACCAGACACCTATTCAAATCGTAGATGGCTAAGAACCGGAGAAACTGTCGGTGCAGTTAATAACTAGCAAGACCCCTTTGGAAGTTGTATATGGCTACTGGTGCATAAATGTGAATGAAGATGCCCACTATGCATATTAACCTGTTTGAATGTGTCAAGATGAAAACCTTTACACTTGATTCAAGTTGATCTTAACTGCACAAACATAGATTGATGAGTGTGTTAACCTACAATGTCTCCACTGGTTACAAATCACAAATAAATGCATGGACTGCCTACAGCTCAGTACAGTACATAGAGTAATATTAAATAGAAATAAATGGCCTGCTCTAAATAACATCTTTCCACCTTACACCCCAATGGAAAGTTTTTGACGTTCACATCTAAGTTATATTCACAAATTGGAATGTCCTGCTAGACCAATCCTCCTCTCCTTAGGTAATAAATGGCACTAAATAACATCTTTCCACCTTACACCACAATGGAAAGTTTTTGACATTCACATCTAAGTTATATTCACAAATTGGAATGTCCTGCTAGACCAATCCTCCTCTCCTTAGGTAATAAATGGCACTGTCTGCCTTCCACGCTAAGGACAATGTGAAGCACTAACAAGTGAAAAACTCAGCTTTTCACCAACCTCTCCTAATGGAATATGTAACTGGATTATCCCTATCTGGGAGTCTGTAATCAAAGGCCCCGGGGAGGATATCCTCCTGAGTTCATAAGCATCCTATAGCTTAACCTTCCTAAGATAATTACCATACAATCTATCACACTATGTAAATATAGTACATAGCTTTTTACTTTGTCTTTAACTGTGTGAATTGGTAGAAAAGAAAATGCATGATATTTTTCCCCTATGGGCAGTATTGCTGACACTTTGTATTACGTGATATGCATTTGTGCTTGTACTTCTATAGGAATTCTAGCTTTACTGTAATTAGTGTAATGGAGACTTTCCACCAGGCACTCAACTGAGTAACTACGAAGGGAAGCTTAAGGTGTAGAAGGCATAACAGAGGTAACATCACAGCAGGATGGAGTAAGTGCCCAAAGTAGGGAGAAACTGGAACATCAGGAATCATCTGAGGAAGACATATGAACATGTAAAAGAAAAGAAAAAGAGATGTAATATGGTGTAATATTTATGCAAAGGAGAAAGAAAAAGTAACCAATGCAGAAAGAGAAGCATCAAAGATATGTGAAGAGAAATACAGGCAAATGAATGGTTAGTGTCCCACAGGCTCACCCATGTTTGGAACAGACTCCCTCTTGACATCAAGCCAAGTACCTCTTTATGGCTTTTTAAGTGTATCATGGATAACTGGAAGGGAAAAATAAGATAAATCCATTGTATTCCTCGCATGTCCCTGCACGACAGTGGCATTGAATTGTGAATTGTCTAAACATGGGCTAAAGTCTCGTCTGTGATTATAAGAGCCTCCAGGCCAATAGCCTACTAACCTGCTATGATGGTATGAAGAACAAATTGAGATTATGCAGTACTTTGGAAATTAAGTATTAAGTGCAGCCATTGTAGACAATGGATCTGGAAATATATTGGCGAAAATATTCAAATGCGGAGGAATTCTTGAGGGCCATTTGTAAAGATTTTGGTGTCTTTCAACCGGAAACCAATGTAAACCTTAACGTGAAGCTGGAGAAGAAGATGTAATGGGAAACTTTGGAAACTAATGTAGTGAATGTTTAGAAGTCAGTTCCCACGTGATAGAGAAACAGAAGGTACAGGATGAAATGGACAAGAATGTGTCACAAGAAGATGCTATGCAATGCACACAGGAAATGGAAAACAGTAAATATGCCCTCAGTATAAAAGAAATATAACTGAAAGAAACAGACTGGTTACGGTGAGTATAACACAGGAAGTCCTAAGTTTGATAACCAGAAATGAATGCAGTACTTAGAACTGTTCATAGAGATCCATGCCATGTAAGGGAAGTAAACAAGATATATTAACCTACACCAAAATAAGTAAGTGAACAAGTTCTAACACAGAAAGACATGTTAGCATTGGAAAGGAAGTGGAGGTATCACATGCCATCATTGAAGTATAGAATATAGAAAACTGTAAAGCAATTAAGAAAATTGTGTCAACAAAAGGAAAATAATAACAATGAACAATGTACTGAAAAACTGCAGATTTTTTTTAGTAAATTGTGACACAAGGTGAAAGGAATGAAACGACTGCCAAGAAAAGGACTAAGAGACATATTGGAGAGTATGTGGATCTTGCGGAACTTAAAATGATAAATGGATACAAAGAGGAAAAGTAAGAATAAAACATTTTAACGACACTGGATATGAAATGGGATGCAATAACTGCTGCAGACATTTAAGCACAGGTAATAGAAGGCTATAATTATGAAAACACAGGCACTGATGCAGTAGTTTAACTTCTGGTTAAGAGGTATTAGCATTTTTGAAGAAAGAGGTAGATATGAATAAAAAGTATTCAGCTGCAAACCCTGAACTGGCAAGAACATGAAGAGCAACAGGAGAAGCTATGCTCTTACATATAAGTTAACATGCAATGCTCTTACTAAAGAGTTAACCTGCACGTTGTAATTATCACTGTTGTCAGATAAATTGCCTTTGGCTCAGGTATAAACTATGCAGAATTATTATTGTTGATAAACTTTATGTTCATGCACAAGAATAATCAAGTATGGAAAAGGAACAAACAGGCAATTGAAGAACTGCAAAAGGAGAAAAGGATAATTGGTGGGAAAATAAAGTCATGGCGGATAACTGTAATAAGGGTAAGAATGTATGTATGGCAACGGATCACACTAAAAAAAGCATAGCAAGCACTGCAAAGTAAACCACTAGCATGGGTTAAATATTGCTTGCAAATGTATAAGAGAAACATAACGATGATCTACTACATTACAGGGATCATGAAACAGTGGCAGACCACTTGGGAAATTAGTCTTGACAAAGGACAATTGATTATTCCAGGGAATTAAATATATAGGGGCTATTCCAGTAACCACCTTTATTTGCTCTTGACCTACTTCTGTAGGAGAGGATCAATTAACTAGTTAGATCATGCCTAAATATTATGCTCCTGTAAAACAGCATAGTGTAAACAGTTATCTTCTGTCTGTCGGTGATTTACAACATAATAGCTCATCAGATGACTAACAGAAAGCACAACTGCAGGTAGTCAGAACTTGTTCACATGACATAACAATGTCATTTGTTCTTGATAAATATGCCAAGGCATATTCCAACAACTGGAACGTCCACAGAGGTTCCTCACTAACACTGTTCCAAAGAAAAATTGCAGAGCAATGTTCAGTCAAACAGCACACGCACACACAAACACACACACGCACACACACGCACACACACACGTACACACGCACACACACGCACACAAACACACGTACACACGCACACACACGCACACAAACACACATGCACACGGTTTGCTGTAGTAATAATAATTACAGGTAGCACAAGAGCAGTGGTAGCACTGTGGGGTACGCAACAAATGTCACATTGGGTACCCTGGGTCACTTCAAGTCTAAGTGTCACCCTGTTACAACCAGGCCACCTAACCTTTTAGCTCATGCTGTACTGTATACAACTAAGGAACTGTAGTGACATTTGTTTTTGTATTGTGAGAGGCCTGTGTACCTCACCATGTTGTAACATCTGAAAGAAGCACATACAAAGGCAATGGCATGCAGTTGTAGCAATGACCCATTTTGGCAACACTGTATACGAGGCTGGACCAAGGTGAATTACAGCCCTAAGCACTCCCTACCACAACACCATGATAAAATAACAATTACACACAATACTCATATATGCTCACCTCCAGTATCAACACATTATGCAAATGATTTTCATCTTCCCTGTCTCAAAGTTGTAATTACCCTACACCTTCTGTAGAAGCAATGATTTTCTATGTGGTTTGACATGGATGTTTTTTAAGTTTGTACAACTCTGTCCTGCATGGATAACTTGAATGGAAAACTATGAATTAGGGAATAAATGCAGTGTTACTGTTCATCTTTACTTTTCAATTAATACTTTAAACACATTATATGAATTAGGGAATAAATGCAGTGTTACTGTTCAACTATACTTTTCAATTAATACTTTAAACACATTATTTACCAGGGCAGCAAAGTGGTTACTGTTTAGGGAAAAAAATAATGAAGCAAAGGTGACCCCAAACCAAAGGGTAACAGAAGGTATATCATGCTTTTAACATGTTAGCAAAGTTTGAATGCAATGGTTGGCTTAAAAATCAGGAAGACAAAAAGAATGCCAGTCATGGAAATTTTCTTTCAATAAAGAAATAAGTTGAGACAAATGAGTTAATGTTGAAAGCTAAGACAACCACAAGGCATTCTATAGCTATGTGAAGAATCTAAATGTCTAAAGGTCAAATCTGCTTTGAGATTCAACCGAATGTCATTAAAATATAAAGATCAGAAGGATATTGCCAATAATCAGGAAGATTAATTCATGGCAAACTTCAACCCCTCTCACACCCTAAAGGGCCCATCTCAATACCAAAAACATTGCAAAATTATGGTAATAACAGCAACACACATAAAAAAAGAAACTCTCCAAAGCTAAGAAGACAGCATCCATGGGACTAGACAACATCCAAGGCTGTGTAGTACATGAACTACGCAGTTAACTGGCACCTCACCTAAGTGTCATTTCTAATCATAGCGTCACATCAGGCATCATGACCACTGAGTGGCGCAAGTACAATTATCCCACTACAAAAGGGGGGATGCACCTTGTATCCTGGCAGCTACTGCACCATCAGTCTGACGATCCTGATCTGCAATGCCATGGAACATATTTTCATGTAACTTACACAGCCTATCTGGATGTAGCCAAGGCATGGCACACAATACACAACTCTGGAATGATAGATAACTATAGTAAGCTGGCCATTAGTCCCTACATCAATACATGGGTTGCAAAATTGCTAACTGACATAACCCAGACTGTAAAAGTAGCCGACTACAAATCCAGCTCCAGACAACTGACAAGTGGAGTACCTCCGGGTTGATTGCTGGAGACGGTCTTGTTTGGCATCTACTTCTCTGCATTACAGGCCCAGAATACTGGAGTGTAGCTTGCAAAGTTGACAGATGAGTGCAAACCGGGAGCTATTATTGAATCCCAAAATGATTTGGATATTGTACAAAAGGGCCTTACAAAAACAGATGCTTGGTGCCAGAGCCATGGGCTCAAGCTCAATACAAAAATTTATAGTTATCCCCTTTGGGCAAAATACTTGTACCTGTGAATTAACACATAGCTGGCAGTACACTAAATGCCAAAAGTGAGATATCAAACTTAGGAACACAGGTGAATAGTGGTCTCACCTTTGATAAACACATCACCACAACAGTAATGAAATCCTGCTATGTAGCACTTCTCAGCACTAAGGGTTTGTCATCCTAAAAAAGAAGTTGATTGTACTCATCCCTCGTTAGACCTATTATAGAAGGAAATGCCCCATTTGGTATTTACCTATCAAGACATCTGCAACAACTGGAAAGGGCACAGTAACATCTCAGTAAAAGAATCACAGGCCTAAAGCAGATGCCATATGATGACCATTTAAAAAAAACTGCACCTATACTGTGTCGCATATCGTCTACTCAGAGGCGATCTCTGCTTAACATACAAGGCCATGTCAAACCCAGAGCTGTTGGACATGTTACACAAAGAAATCTAAATCCCTCAGAGACACATGTTCCAGGATCTAAATCTTGTCATCACAATGAACAAAACATGCTGGAATGGGATTCTTTTCCTGACCCACAGACTAACAGTACTCTGTAATAGTCTGGCCATACATGTCAAGAAGAGTGCCTCTTTGGCACGCTATCAAAGGAATGTTGATGATTGGATGGGGGATAGGAAATTGATCCCAGGGATCATATCAGTTGCCCTGCTAGACAGGGGTCCAGAGAAGTACAGACTGTGGTAAGAAATAGCCATGTAATGCATGTGGCTACGCATGCATAGGCCCTAGGGACGATAGCCTAGTAGCAACCTATAAACCTAATACAACTGTATCTCACAAAGTAACAATACAAATTGGATAATAAGGTGAGGCTCAGGAGGAAGAAAGCATCATGAAAGAGAAGTGCATGGTACAAAGCAATGTTATAAAAAGACAGAGAGGTGACATGAAAGAGGATACAAAGTGGTGAAACGAATAAGTGAGACTGCATAATTAATTTACAAAGGCAATGCAGCCCAAAAGGATGGATGCATGTCAGGTGGACATGGCTAGACCCCATTTGTTTTAATAAAGGCATCTGAGACATAATGTATCTTTCCCATTTCAGACTGTGTCCCAATTTGCCTGGAGGGAAATTATTCATATATGTATACACTCTGTTTAATGTGGGTACTCATAACTGACAAGGACTAACATATCGGTAATCATTTTAAGTAATATTAATAGTTTGATATAATAAACATTAGCCTGTGTACATGGTGATATACTCAAATCACAAGACGAGAATGAGGTAATTAAGACTGATGAGTTATACCTGTGTACATGGTGATATACTCAAATCACAAGTCGAGAATGAGGTAATTAAGACTGAGTTATACCTGTGCTAAGTGAAGGACTATTTGACATTGGTGACTGTAATGCATAAAGTACAAAGTTAAAAGCATTCCTTATTTTGTGACTCCATTGAACAGTGAAATAGTAAAATAATAATACAAAATTATATTTCAAACCATCCTAAAAATAAGTGTAGAACATATCCGAAGTGTAAAACCAAATTGTGGGGTCTAGTGTAAATTCATTCATTACTTATTGTCATCTAATTTGCCAGAAAACCACACAAGTAGTACTAATGACCTGACAGAAGCATGCCCTTAGTAATCTGCACCTGTAATACACCCATATTTAAGAAAATAATGGAAAATAAAAAAAAAATAAAATAAAAAATGTGAACTTTCTGCTGCAGCCAATTTGGTTGCATGCTTCAATGAAGTGGACGAGACCGACTAGATAGTACCGTGCTAGTTACTTTAGCACCCACTGAAATACCGACACCAATGTACAGCTACAAAATAATGTCGATGTCAAAGCACAGCACCTCTGTACCTGTCAAAGCAATAAATATGGGCTTAAACCTAAGTAAAAGTGGAACAAATGTGGTCAAATAGGGAGACTTTTGAAATATTCCTCGTATAGAAAGGCATATGAAGTGTGAGACTCAATCAGCAGTGATTACTTACTGTGATCTAATTTGGCAGAAAAACAACCCATATTTCAAACGGGACGAATTGGCAAAAGTAGGACTTTGGATATTTTCGTATGTACACATTATACCCACAGTATAAGGCAGACGACCAAAGGATTCAGTAGTGAATTGTCTTTATTGAACGTCACAAACAGGAAACAGTAAAATAAATGAAGCGCTTTCGCCTGATCAATATCAGGCTTTTTCAAGATGCTTACTGAGACTAACAACGTGACTTAAATATGCATGGTTTAATTAGTTAGTTATTTATTAGTATTTTTGCACATATATGTATTTTATATATTATCGAGCTATCTCATTTTAATGTTATTTACTAGTACATAAAGATAGGAATTATTTAAAGTTCGGGGGTCATATATGATATTGTTTACAATGTTGGATATAGCTGCATCTTTAACAGTTTTTTATGCATCAGAGTTTTCTTCATACTAGGAATGGTTTAAGGGATGTTTGTTGAATATATGACAGTCTGTTTGTTTTTTACAAATATGCACGCACATTCAAAACGTGTTTTGTTGGTGAACTACTATATACTAGTATAATATGTGTTTTAATGGCTGATGATTTCAAAAGTTGGAATTGTCATAAAACGTATTTTTGCAGTGACTTTTTAATTCTAATTTTAATTAAATTCAATCTGAGCTTTATTTAATTATATTTATAACAATTAAATTCTAATTAATTTATTATTTAAAATAAGGTGTAAGCATCCTGAAAGCGTTTGATTTATTTTACTGTTTCCTGTTTGTGACGTTCAATAAAGACAATTTACTACTGAATCCTTTGGTCGTCTGCCTTATACTGGAGATTTTATGATGTGTACATGCTATATGCACATCCACCATAATCTCCACCCGTAATGCACCCATATGTACAATTAAATAAAGAAATAAAAATTAAATGATAAACGAGCAGAGTAAAAAATTGTAACTTTCTGCTGCAGCCAATCAGGTCGCAAGCTTCAATGAAGCGGACCTCATTGAGAACAGATTACCGACCAATAAGGAGTTGAGCTGCCTGAAAAGCATCCGCAAGAACAGGCTTCGTTTTGAAATGTTAGCGTTTGCTTGCATCTGATGTATGGATACAGGATTATCAGTATTTATTCAAGGAGTCAGCCCTCACCCAAATGTATACTATCTATATGTGCGGTAGTATATGTGAGGTTTCTTAAAAATCGTACGTCCTCACCAGATCCTAAAGTTCAAGACAAACAGCATGAGCAGCAAATGCAAGTGTCACTTCTTATTTAAATAAAATACAAAATGCTAGGGCACGTTTTAGGCAGTCCAAGTAATATTCAAGCAGCCACTATTATAATGAATCTTCGAGTTTCACCAAACATAAACTTTATTGAATCGTCTCCACGAAACTATAGCTTGTAGCCATAATCCAGCAGAAATAACCAAGCGTTTCGCGGTACGAATTTTCGAATCTAACTTTAATACTTAGCGAACTTTAGAACTTTGGTATACACCCTAGCATTTAAGCGACAGTGTTTTTTTGGATGTACTGAGTACGTTTCTGCATTTCTGAAGTACGTCTGATCGGAAGATTCATTATAATAGTGGCTGCTTGAATATTACTTCGACTGCCTAAAACGTGCCCTAGCATTTTGTATTTTATTGACTATTTATCTAACTGCTTTTAGGGCACAAGTGTGTTGGTGAGGCTAAATTTGTGAGCTTATATTTACTTCTTATTTAAAGTTGAATCCCTCCAGTTCAAAACAGAATAGTATCCAAACCAGCGTTGTGAATAAAAAATAGACTTTTTATTACCGTAAAAAAACAAACGTAGCAAAACACAAGCGCTTTCGCCCGGTGATACTGGGCTTTTCCAAGTACAACCATCTATGAACTGCAGTGTTCTTAAATATTCTGCCAAACACTTGTTAATTAATTAAAATGCTGCCTTGATTGAATAATTAATCAAGTTAATTTGCCGTGTGCAAGAAATACAGAAAAAACTGTAACGTATACTTTTTTGCCGTATACCGCTTTAAATACTAGAAATTTTAGCACCGATGACATCTTGTGCACATGAATTCATAAATTGATTCAGCTTACTTTAAAGCCTGTTACTTTTTAAAATAAATAAAACTACAAAGTCTTCATAACCTTTTAAAGCTTTCTTTAAAAACAGAGTCGTGACACTTAACCTTAAATAACTCCAACAGTAAGCATATGAAATGTCCGCGTAGTTGTACTAAAAACGTAACCTCGGTTAAATTAATTTCCTTGGCAATTTAATATGTCTAACACTGCTATAAGCTTCATTAATTTTAAAAACTGATGAAGTTATATACATTAAAAAGTTCTCAGTCATGAATTAAATTGTGTAGATCTTGCACCAATCCAATAATAAATATGCATTAAATCCACAGAACTAATAAAAACCTTTTAGACAAGTTAGTCATAAATAAATACATATGTTAGTGACCAATCTGCTTCTGCTCTGTTATGGTTGTAATGTGCATTGCTCCAGATGTATGTGTACTTGATACAAGTTGCTGAAGTAATGAATTAATTATTTTAGTTAACAAATACGCTTGTTATGTGAGGTTTCATTATTTCAACTGTTTCCCTGACTCACTTTAGAATGCACTTCCACCGGATCGCAGACCAGTAAACAGCTGCCGTGCACAGAGATACATAATCGGCAAAGTTGTGTGCTGACAATTTTCAAATGGGTCACATCAACCGTAATAGAAAAATATAGGACATTTGCTCCGGGGAAAACTGGATAAACATATTATCATACAGACATAGAATGCTGTAAAGTATCACATAATTACATTTTCGACAAATGCCTACCATTACATGCTACTTACTGCATTTCATGATCATGTTTTAGAAACATGATCGAACTTTATATAAATAAGATAAATTAATATTTACTGAACAAAACACGCAGGAGAACAACCTACAAAGCTGAGAACGAAAGAGTTGAGTGTCTTATTCCTGAGGGAAGTAAAACAGGACCGGGATAAAAGTTTGCAGCATTTTTAAGGACATACAATGCCGTGGGTGGGACTGTTGGGACGTCATTAGTGATGTCACAAACAAGGGAGGTGATTTGGTAAGTGGGTGTGTTAGTGTTTTGAGATTCGGTCCGAGGCAGGCAGGCCGTTTGAGGAACGAGATAGTGTCCCTTTAAAGGGCATTAGAAACCCTTTTGTTTCTGATTTCACTTAAGTGTTCACTAATTCTGTGTCTGAAAGGTCTGAATGTTTGTCCAACATAAAATGAAGAACAAAAACGAGTGGCCAAATAAGATGTTTCGGAAATTGCAGCAGTGATTGGATAGTTTATCTCATAAATTTTGGATGTATTACAGCTAGTAAATTCCTTAGTATGAAATACATGCGTGCAAGCACTACAGTGACCACAAGGAACACATCCAGATAGTATATCACGAAATAGGGTTCTTTGTTGGCTAATAGGTGGACAGTAATGTTTATAATGGGTCAAATAGGAATGTATAGTTCTGCCCCTATGGTATGAAAATGGACATCTGGGGTTCAACAATTCACTCAATTTATCTTGGGCTAACAAAATGCCTAAATGATTATTTATGATACTTTTAAATCTATAAGTATTGGTCCCAAAAGTAGTGACTAGCCTAACTGGCTGTGAAGAATGATTATCAGTCCGAATAGGTCCTTATATTATAACAATTGGCACCTGTCTATTTGATCAGCCTCATGTAAAGTTCGAATAATAGGATCCTGATGATATCCCCTAGTGTGTAAACTATGGGTTAAATCCTCCTGGCAGGCTTTCAAAGTTTGTGCGGAGGAACAAATATGTTTAATACGTAGATATTGAGACTTAGAATATTGTTGTTGATGTGGCGAGGATGATAGCTGTCCTCACCTATTGCAAAGTGTAGGCCTACTGCCTTAAGTCCTTCTTTTACCATCAGACCAGAAATCCTCTTTTCCATAATAAATATCTAATCAAAGTATTTGATTTTTTTTTTACATTTTTTGTCCTCATTCCACACCATCTCTTATAAGCCTACTCATGTTTTAAACACCTTTATTGAATTATCACTTATGACATAGGCAAATGTACGTTTATATAAAGGCAATCAAGTTGTATTAACAAGTGTATATTTACAAACATTATACATCACATATAACATTTCATCAAAGCAAATCACATAAATAGTTCATGCATTCTCTTAAATATCATTCTTCCTACAAAACATTTTTTCTGTGTGTATTGTTCCCACAATTTCCATTTTTACTATGCAGCTTACTCCTACCATTTTTAAATAATCCACTTCGTGTTCTCTTAACTGTGCTACAATAATCACTACCTTAGGTATAGCTAATTATGATTTTTATATCTATTTGCTTTTTTGGCAGCCACTAAAATTAAACTTAAGAAAGCCTTACTATATCTAGGCAATTCAGATCCTGTATTCTACCTTAAAAAATCATTTCTTTAGTTACACTCATGTGCTTGTCCAATATTTCTGGCAGAGTTCTCCATAGAGAATTTTAAAAGTCTGCCAACTCATTACACTCTGAGAACATATGCTTCCAGGTTCCTTTTTCTTTCCTACTATACCTCCAACGTTGCCATCTACCTGAGGAAAACATTATTTGGAGTCTGCTTGGGTAATAAAACAATTTCTGCAAACACTTCAAGGCAAAACCCCTAAATCTTCTAGATTCTGTTACATATTTCTCTTTAGGACTTGCATATCTAATCTGTCTTCCTAATCTTTTCTGACCTCCTCTAATCCATTCCTGTAGTTATCGTGCAATATTTTATATGCCCTACTAATTATCCCTTTTTAACAGCAACTTATGTTCTAGTTTCAATTAATAACTCAACCAGTGCAGATCTTTCATTAAGGATTCCCCTATCCCTTTCTCCTTGTCTATACTCTCTCATATCAATCAGTGATAGGAAAGGCAATCACTAGCCTGCAATCCAAATATCTTCTTGGTATTTTCCCATTATCTTCCTTTTCTTCTATAATTATTTGTTCCAATACCTTGGTTTCTTTGCCAGCTTTCGGCAGAAAATTTGAGCTCCCTCCTGTCTATTCTCTGTAAACCTAATTACAGTCATCCCTATTGGAAAAATCTTATTTCTCCATTCCTGTGTTGGCTTATTTATTGTAATTATTTATTTATTGACATTTTTTTAACAGAAAAGTCAACTATGCCATGCTTGCCCATTTTCAGTGGAGGTCCGGAGAGAAAAGCTTCACAGTAACAGGTAGAGATGACAAGAAATCTCAGTATTGCTCACAGTAACAAGTAACAGTGACACAAGAATACAAGCTGCCAAAATACAAGTAAAGCATTTACATAGCATTGAGTGAACCAATGACACAACAGTAAACCTGGCAGTATGCATAAACTTGTAAATTGCACAAATGTAGTACATAAAAGTTTCATAATATTAGTATTTACATTGAATTTACATAGAATAAAGTGATCATTGTGAAAACCATGTATACTTAGAATAAGGGGTACAAAGTTAGAGGAGTATACTGGTGAATTTGGGTATAGACAGAGTTTTACTGTTTTATAACTAGTTTAAAATTTAGGTAACTGCTGAAGGAGTTAAGCAGTTACATACTCATGTAGAGGACAGGTGGCTGTGGAGGGCAGCTTTGAAGATAGTTGCTGATTTTGGAGATGGTCCATGAGTAGAGCAATTGGTCTGCATGGTGTTTTGACTTGTGTAGTTGGAGCAGATAATGGGTGTTCAAGAGTGAAGAGGACAAGCTGCATTATACAGGGAGAATATGGAGCTTAGAGTTTAGTTTTTAGTATACATTCTGCTAATTTATGAATATAATATTTATAATTTGTGAATATAATATTCTGCATGATTGCTGTTAGTCTCTCTAAGGATCAGAATCCAAAATTTCATTCTTTCCTTATTTCTTGAATTATATCCCATGATTTATCAGCATTTATTTCTACTTTGAATTGCAGCTTTCTGTTTGTATTAGGTATATGAGTCTTAATTGTGTATCTGTAAACATATCCCTTCAGATCAGGTAATCCTAAAACTCCTTGTTCTATTTGGAAGATCAGCTTTTCCCACTTGACTCTTGACCCCTTCATCTCCTAAATACAACCCTTCAACTCATTTTTAATCACTATCCACAACTTCTCCTCTGCTTGATACAAATAAGCCTGACCTTTATACAAAATTAAAAGGACTAAAACATTTTACTGCTTGTATCTTGCTATCCATATACATAGGCAAGAGCTTCCAGTTTCTCAGTTTTTATATTATCCTTTTAGTCTCTTCCCGCATATCCTTAGCACCCATAACAGAATTCTTTTTAATCCATACTCCTAAATAATTAATTTTATCATGTCCCCATAATTGTGGGTATTGCTGAACCAGTTCATGTGTGCGCGCACAGTTTAGATCTATGGCTTTTATTTTAGCTTCATTAATTTAAAAAATGGAACTGTCTCAATGTTCCACAACACTAAGATGTGCCTTTCTGCTTTCATCAGGTACCAGATAATATCATCTCCAAATAAAGTCAACGTTTCTTGAACACCCTAACAATTATATGCTTGAATTTCTAGGTCCCTTATTTTCTTTGCCAGTAGTTCTAAGTATAATGCAAATTGCACAGGGAAAAATGACACCCCTGCCTGGTCCATTTGTTCAGACACAACTTACCAGAAATTAATCCTCCCACTTTGATTTTTGACTCCTATACTCATATGTCCTTCTTATTAACCTTATTATTGTACCATGAAATACAAATGCTTCCATTTCCCTACTCATCACAATCCCAGCTTACCCTATCAGATGCTTTCTCCACATCAAGACCCACCAGTAACAGCAATATTTTCTTATATTCTGCTTCCCTCTTTATCATCATTGTTCTATTAATTTTGTCAAATGTTTGTCAGTTCTCCAGAAAACCACACTCACCATAGCTATCAGTGTTAGCATCAACTTTGTCCCTCTTTTAGCTATTATAGACATACACACTTTATGGTTTAAAATTGAAATGTGCCAATATGGAGTTGAATCAGATGACTCTTTTTTTTTTTTTTTTTTTTTTTTTACCATTATTGAGTATTAAAGCCACCACATTTTTCCAGGATTTTGCCTCCCCTCCTTTTACAATACTCTTAAAGAAAACATTCCAGATCTTTATCCCTTTCTTGCCTCCTAGCTTCCACACTTCTACAGGAATACTATCTGTTGCTGAGGAGATTCCTGCAGATTGATTATGAATCACTATTTAGTCCTTGAGCCTTGTCTACATCTAACTTTGGTATATTTAACTCATTACAGCCAAGTACACCTCCAGTTATTTCTGCAGTTACCTCCTACTGCACCACTAGGCATCAACTATTGCTTGTTCATATTTGCATTAATAATTCCAAAAACATGCCACATAAAAGTTATCTGAATATTTGTTCTTAAAGCATACACGATGGCAAACAATTGTATTGATATTCGACCTTTTTCAATGGGTATTTGATAGAATTATAAGGTGATAAATTCATTTTTTTAAAGGCTCATTCCAGACCCTCTGTGTGTTAAAGGTACAAACTCAAAAGAGCTGTACTGGAGTCAATGAGTTAAGTCTTCCATAAATATTTCCATTTGTGCTTCCTGTTGATTTCCCCAGTTCTCTACTTTATGCAAATTTTCAAAAAAAAATGTGAAATATCTACAGGAAGTCTGGTTATGTTTTCTTTTTACAGGTTCACTAAGTTTGGCAACAATCCTTTCTACTTTATGTTGCCTGAGTAGTTTTGCAAAAAGGTTTTGTGCCCTGGAGCATTTATCAAATAAAATTTGCTTAAAAGCAAGCTTTCTAAACTCATGCACACTATCCAGGTACTTCCTTAATTTCTCGTAAGCATACTAGACTAAATAAACCACAAAATGGTGTACTATGTAAATTTAAATTAATATAAATGTCACACCAGTAGTCCCAGCCAAGTGTTTATTCACCACAGTTTTAGCACTTGCGTTCCAAAACACAGGAACTTTATCAGGGACTATTGGTGCAGCATTTTTATTACTCTTTAGCAGGCTGCAATTGTGCCTCCTCTTGTTATACAAAATTCTCCTTATTTTGCAGTACTTTAATCTTTTTCAACTGCTCTAATTAATTCTTATTACTTCTTATCCAGATCTCTTTTATTTCTATTTCTTTTTTATACTCCACTTTTATTTAATAACACTCAGTAGCTGTAATTTTTGAAGTACTTTTTATCATCCTTAATAAATCCCAGACAATTTCCACTACACATTCATTAAATTACTCTCTTTTAAACAGCCAGGTAGGGAAGTGCTAGTGGCTCATATTTACTTCATTATCCTCCATTTTTATGTTAGTAATTAGTGGCACTTGATCTGAAATACTTATTGGACATGTGTCCAAGTTTTCAATTAAATGCACATGTTCCGGTGTAATATAATTTTGCCAAATCTAGCTCAGTAGCTGTACCTTGGTGAATAATATGTAAATTTTCTCAGTTTCTACTACTGACTTTATATCTATCATACCATCCTAGAGGGCCATTTGCTTTTTGTGCTCAAGATAGTGTATCCCATTTGATTATAGTTTGGTCTTACTCATTCCATGGTCTATAATTATATATTAGTCCAAATGAGAATGACTAGGATCATACCATAGATAATTTGAGAGGGACGTATGCACGGAATAAAGCATTTAGGAGCTGCATCTGTTCAAAATGTCCATTATTACTATAGGGGGCAGTCGTGGCCTAACTTTTCTGTTTCCCATCCATTGATCTAATTTAGTGCTTGAAAATGGACAAATGGACATGAATGAACTTTTTTTATATGGATAGAAAGTCTGTTCCATAGCAGTGAGCATAGCAGCTTCAGAAATCTAGCCTTATATTTATCTTCTGTTCCCTCCCTAGATGCATCCTCATTGCTGCAAATAAAATTTCAGTGCCCACCTATAAGTAAACTTCTCTGCTGTAATTTGATTATTTCTCCTTCACATTTTTAAGCACCATAATAGTTTGAGGTATAATAAAAAAATTGCCAATGTAATCCTCATCCCTTGTCAGTAGCCCCTTATTACCACAAACCTGCCATTATTATCTTTTTTACTTCTGTCATTAGAGGAGCTCATCTAGCAATTAATATAACTACTCTTCTTTTATTTTATCCCTGATATCTGCAGAATATCCATCCTAAAATCCATTCTTTATCAAATTTGCATGTTCAATTCTTTCAAAATGTGCCTCCTGTAGCAATGCATTTTGATCTGTGCATTTCTTAATATAATTAAGTATTCTTTCCTTTTTACCTATACCTGTGAGACCATTCACATTTCAAGATAATACGGAAAGTGTCATCATTATGATAAGTCATTATTCCCACCAATTTTGTATGGCAACTTTTTTAATGTCCATTTCCAACTTTTGTGATGCATGCACCCATTGATGTTTGGCATGTTAGTCCTTTATACATTTGTTCTTAACATTAAAACCTATGTCACATTTTGTATGACTTTATGTTTTAATAAAAACCCTCAAACAAAGAAATGAACACACCTTCAGGACATCCCCATAACCTGCTCACGTAATACGCAAACATAGTTATATACATCTTCAAATAATGAAGTTTAACCCTCCTAATAGGAGCATTTGTGCCAAATTGACAGCTGCTAACACAGGCTCTAATTAATCTGAAATTGAGGTTATCCGTGCTAAGACACATTACTGCCTGTCCTACTTGCACTAATTGGTGCCTGTTCTTTTATTTTTTATCCCCTCGCATGCTTTCAGAAATCATTAACATTTAGCCTTGAAAGAAAAAAACAGTGTTCTCTTTATTTCTTTAATTCCAGCTTGTCTCCAAGGAAATAAGAGAAAAAAATGCAGTCCTTTGCTGAATCCTGAAAGACAAGCTGAAACGTTTATTGTTAAGGAAATTTTCATTATATCTGGTGTTTTCATATTTACTAGTTACCACTTAAAATGTGTTATTAAATGAAGTCAAGGGTGTTAATGTAGACATTGACCTATGCAAAGGTCAGACAAAACATATCAGCTGTGCATATTAGAGATTATGAATATAAGGCTGAAATTAATTATGTTGTAAATATGCTGAAAGATAAAGCATAGAATAAAAAGTTTGCTTGAATATATGTATAGAGTTTAGCAATATAAAATGGGCATTCATACTATATGTATAACAGACTGACTTCTCTTCACAGCATTAGAAAAAGCCTAACAAAACAATATTGGAAAGCAAGTATTACATGATTTTCTCATGGTTGCAGAAAAAATATCTATTAACAGAGATGCTTTGTTATAAACTCAGCAATACGTGAAAGCTGTTCAGATCAGTTTCTCAAAAATATGTTTCTTCAATAGCAATAGAACAGACATTTCCTTTCATACTTCTGTTATTCTGATTGCATGCATTTGTGCATTTTCATATCAGCAGAACTGCTGACAGGACAATAGAAAAGCCTAAAAACAGACATTACGTGACTTCCCACAGAAGGCCAAAAAAGATACCAAGAGGAAAAAACAATATCTATGTGCGTGACTAGCACTCTATATAGCAACTGTAGTAATTCAGTTATATGAAGTCATCATTCATATCTGTAATGAAGGAAAACTTTGAAAATATATGCTACAATCTGACAGAGTACATGTGGTTTATTATAAAATAAGTTATCTGTAACTGTGCTTACAGCTGCAAAATATATTTCTTTATCAGTGTGCAATTTGAAAGACTTGGTGCTGTAAACAGATTACATATGGAGTCATGCAAAGCTCTGTCTCTCTGATTCAGCAGTAAACAGACTGTGTGTCTTAATAAGGCTTTGGATCTAGCCCAGCATAGAAGCAGCACACACACAAAATAAAATTTTCACATATATTATGATCTTTACCCATCCACCACCTCACCAAACCAAGATTACAGCCTATTAACTTAAACTCATTTCTGTCTAGCTTTTCTTCTGTTTTGGTACTGCAATGTCTAAATTTCTTAATACCAAAAAGAAAAAAGAAAGAATGAAAGAAAGAAAAGGAAAATGTGAAGAAAAACTGTATTTAATTAGTTTAACTTTATCACATACAATAACTGAAATACTTTGGTATGAAATATGCAACTTGTATTGCCAAGGTTACTCAAATACTGTTAAAAGCAGAAATTGTTTTGCTTACAGTTGCACTTTTCCTTCTAGTTTCCCTCCACTCCCCTCAGACTCCTTCCCAAACATTAATGATATGAAGTGAGGCAAATAATTTCCAGTTATATACAAGTTTAATACACTGAATCAAAGTCCACTCCTTTCACTTATTCCTGTATAACAATATTGCACAAATGCAACTGATGCTTTGCAATCTCACATTAGTTCACTAATTTCTCTGTTACTGGTCTTCTTCCAGTTCATCTCCATCTCCAGCTCCCAACTCCAGATTCCAGTTCATTTCCAAAGTACTCCCAATTCTTCTGGTCAACTCCTATGTTTTTTGCTTTCTTTTGAGCATTTTCCTTTCAGTGATTTTTTTTCTACTGTTACAAAGTGTCTCTGTGTGCTTCTTTATCAGAAGAATAAGAAGCATAGTCCCCTTCTGCTGACTGTCTCACTTTTTGATGGACCAACCTTTGCATTTCTTCCTTAGTCTGTTCTGCTTCAAAAATGACTTTCATTATTTTGGAAAAAATATTCTGAAAACAGCTGGTTATAGCACCTTGAATCTCACACCTTTCTTGATATCCCCTGATTACTGGAATAAATGTGTTGCTTTTCTGCCTGGTGTGCAGTGAACAGTTGGTTTCCACAAACACTCTACTATCTCCGACTTTTAATACTTTGTCCTTTAACCACAGTTTTGTCTAGATCTACTCTTTCTGCTGGAAGGTGTGCAGCTTTATTAATAATGGTCTTGGCTGTTTTCTCATGGTCAGATTTGAAGCATAGGCATGGGGTGCCCTTTCAATTAATAGTTTCTGCTGTGGAATACCAGTACAGTTGCTTATTTGTGCCTTCATGAAATGAATGTAGTCTGTTCCTTCTAGTTTTTCTGGTACAGCAGTAAATCACAGATTTTCCCTACGTGCTCTGTCCTCTAAATTCTACCATTTTTTAAATAAATATCTTCTTGACCAGTCTCGTACTCTGGTAGTCTCTTCATTTCAGTCACTGTTTTTTGTATACTTTTATTAGCTCATCTGAATATCTGTTTAAAGCTTCTTCCATTTTCAAGCCTTTGTTATTTGAGTTGATATATTCCCTCAGTGATTAATTTATTTTAAATAGCTCTGAGCACATTTGACTGTTTTTTTCCTCTAGATTACTGGAAGCCATGTCTTGCACTTGAACTGTTTTTTGATGAACAGCTGCAAGATTCTTTTCAGTCAGTTTTTTCTCCATATTTTTTAGCCGATTTTTTTTTTTTTTTTTTTTTTTTTTTGAGGCTCTTAGTTTCTTTATTTGTTGGCAACCAAGCAGTGTACTTAATAGTCACTAACTGAATTCTACCCAAGGTGACAATACCACTGGATGTTATTTCTCAGTTTCCTCACTGTGAGAGCTAAAGTTAAGCTGTTTTTCAGTGTGCAACCTTATTGGAAGTCCCCTCTCCTTATAATACTTATAATTGTACATTCAAAGGTGTTTCCTATTATATTTAGCAACATAATTATCTCTCTCTTTCCTAAGTCTTTTCTCAGATTTGGCATTTCTACAGAGCAAGACATTGCTACACTATTGTAGTATCCATGTCAATGCAGTTTAGATAATTACCTTCTGGGTATCTTCCTGTGGCTGCATTTGGTGACCTTGACTTATTATAATAGACTGTAACAGAGCTAGCTGTCGCAACCCTTTAGGATTATACTGGACAATTATTACTCGCCAGTCCCAAAACAAGGAAGGAAAGCATTTAGAGAGGGTATGGATATATTATTGCTGTATCTTTAGTTATCTTTATATATATATATATATATATATATATATATATATATATATATATAATGTCCACATTTCTGTGTGTGAAGTTACCAGCAATGAAGACACCATAGACGTGTAAGATGGTTTCACACTTTCAAAGATATGTGAAGCAGCAACTAGTTGAGTTACAGATATTTTACAATTTGTATCCATCTAAAAGTAACACAAACAGAAGGGACAGGAGCATATTTGGTAGCTAAGATATACAGTCAATAAAATACTGCCTAAGCATTCATGCAAAAGCAGAAATATGAATGGTGTAGGTATATTAAAATACACTGGAAAAGCTGAAAGAGTAAGAGGGTATTAAGTATGTTTACAAAATCAGGTTGGAGTATCTCTAAACCCTACTGGCTACTCAACATCTCAAGAGAATAAAACTAATATTCCAGAAAAGCACCATAATAAACAGTGGCACCTATTTGCTGCATATGAACCATTAGTCATGGTAAAACATTTTACTGTAGCTACCAAATTGTTTCCTCTCACTAACCACAGCTGTTAGACCCAGAAGTGGAAGAATGTAAGTTGAAGACAGCCTATGTTTAGTTTCTTTTGCTAGGATTTTTCCACTCTGTTTCTATTCTTTACAGCTATAATCATTTACTGGTAGACAAAAAAAATGAACATGAAAAATGTGCAGCAGCGGCAGTTACAAGCGTGTGTGTGTGTGTGTGTGTGTGTGTGTGTGTGTGTGTGTGTGTAGGCATGACTGCATGTGATTTTCTGTATATGTGTGAAGGACTGTCTGTGTCTCTGCACCTGGTTGTATATGGATGTAAATAACTTGTATATGGATGTAATTAACTTTTATTTTGTTATTTTGAGTGCATGCCTCTGAAAACATATTCTGTGATTATAATCATCTAAATAACTTGTATTCTATGTGCATGCATATGTATGGATGGATGTAAATAACATATGTTTTGTGTGTGTGTATGTGCATACAATTATATTTCAGTACATCATCAATCCACCTCATTGGCATACACTACATCAACCAAAAGTGGTTGAAACTCACATACTCTAGAACAACCACAAATGGTTGAAACTCATGATGGCAGCATGGTGCATTGGCCAATGGTATATGTCAATATATGCACACTTCCATGACAACTCAGTAGCATAACATTATTTACATATGTAGATAGCAGAGTGCATACATCTCCTGAGCAAGTATATTATGATATACGCACACACCTAGAATATCTGTGATGATCACGCAAGGTTTCATGTCAACAGAGGTGACTGGTTGTGATATAAACATCACTGACATACTCACTAGAAGGGACACTTTGCAAGGGTAGTACACACAATAGGGGGTATGTGCATACTCTGAAGATCTGCTAAATGACTTGCTCGAATATAACTGACGTCACCATAACTCTAAACCAGTGAAGGACACACAGCAACAGACTTGTGGACAACTGTAGAAAGGAACAGGCACAATCATGGACACTTTTAAATTATTGCAACCATTAACCTGCATCATTGACATAATCTGAGATTGTAACTTATTATACATGTTCTGCTATAAAAGCTGTGTACAACTGTAATGATTGTTAGGGGAATTCACCACCCCTTCCCTAAAATTGATCACTTTTTGGAGGGGTTAACATTGACCGTGTTAAACCTGAAGCAGAAATCAGGGGAATCCTAGTGAGCTGAGAGGCTTTTATGACACACAAACCACAACCCCCCTGCAAGAATCAAACCCATGCCATCAATGTTGTCATTGAGCTGTGTATTTACTGTGTGCAATAACGAAAGGCATATCACACGTGCATCTAGTACAACACTTTGAAGGAAAGTCTGCACTATCAAATCTGAATAGATATGTATCCCAGTTAAGAGTTCTGTATTACCTACCAGATGTGGGAGCTCATTGTGCCAAATGTGATACACTTGACTAAAGCATCCCTGCCTGATATAGGTATCAGCCATACAGATCACAACACATGCAAACACCACACTATTATGAGTGGATCTGCCTCGTAATAGAAATGGATATTGTCTGAAGCATCTGCAATTAATATTTGAATTAAGAACTGGTGTGCTATAATAAAGGGTACAGCATTATGTGAGACTGACAATGCATTAACTACGCCCATGCGCACATACACTACAACAGTGTAAAGTCTAGCATCATCGAACGAGGAATCTGTCACTGCAATATTGTACACATACCAAACAATACATGCAGCACCCTATATAAACACATGTCAAACCTCAAGACACCTGATCACTGTCCCCCTAACCTTAACGGTGAAAATGTTATACTACCATGAAATCCCCCGTGCTAATACTGATGTGATGTAGTGATATCTCTGTCACGCAGTACAGTCACAATATTGCTGTAACTATGATACAATTGAACTTGAAGCTGTACATCACCTCCAAATAAAACATTGGGTATGAATCACATATGACACAGTGAAATTTCTCTACCTATTTCCTGTCACTACATCAGTTGTACACCATATGCCAATATGTTCATCAGTGGACATTTGTGGGTGAGGGCCCTGACACCATTAGATTACAAATGAGGTGAATGCAGTTCTTGCAGAACAATTAATGACACGAATGCTGACAGTCACACCATGCACCTGTATAATCCTTGTGAATAGCAATATGGTAGTACATGCAATGAATTTGCCAAGGCTGCAAATGAATCCAAAAATGTCATATGTTTATCTGTATATAACAGCATTACATGTTGTTGAACCCAGGACTATGTGCCCTTGTACTCACTATGATGTAATATTGCTGTACATCAGACAACATTTCCAGATGTTAAGTACAGACAAGCACACCTATGCCATACTGCAGCTGTCACTGTGTTGGTTGAATGAGAACTGTGTAAAATGTTGATATATTGTACTACAAGAACACATATCTTAGTAATGCAACTATATACATAGCATCATTGCATGTCAACAGTCCTCGAGGCATATTACTGCCACTGTTATGGAAGGAACATGTAACTAAATGGCAGCAGCGGCCATCACTGCAGTAGCCCAAATCACTGATTGGAATACTCTGTTGTAGGGCTACAGTACATCCACACCTCAACGTAGCACTTATGGGTGAAAAGAACATCAACATGTGCAATGTCCATAGGGGGTCATAGGAGATTACTAGGCCAACTGGCAAAAGCCCATGCAGCCCTAGACATTCTCTTTTAACCCAAATCTCTATCTCTGGGTAAGGCAAAGTAGTAGGGATATATGGGTATGTGTCTGCTTTTATTACAGACTTCCTCTATTCAAATGAGACAGGGGCATCGCCAAGTGAGTGAATTAACGATCATGCATCCAGTGGTCTAGAGATGGCATGTACAGGGTCATGGATTGGTTCTGCTTCTTGATGTATGTATGCATCTTTGAGGTTATGACCTCCTCAGTATTCCACAGAAAGGGTGTTATGTGGACAGCGTGAAAAACTGGATGTTGGATTCAGGAGGCCATGTAAAAATTTTTCCAGAGTGGGAGTCAAATGAGAACAGATTTAAAATGTTATAGAATGACCTTAATATACCACCAACCAGTTGACTGAGGTCAAATTCGAACAGCATACCTGTCGAGTTGTACAAGCTGGGTTCCATGCAACAAAAGGGTAGAGCCACTGGGGAAGTCCAGGTTTCACTCTTCTTGGAATGCACTTTATAGAGGATAAGATCATCTGTGTATGCTGAGTACAAAATGTTGGGAGGAGTGTGAGATAGCTGTGGACTCACATTCTGCTGTAAAATTGTCTTAAGACTGACAGTGGAAGGAAGAAAGTAGTAGGAAGGCTTATGCTGCCATGAGTCTGTGCAAACAAACACACACATGCACAAGTTATCTGCTGCAAGATTATAACCATTACCTATCTAGTGAAACAAGGTAAAGTGCACAGTGCTTATTGCTAGTGCTACTGCAGAAGTCTAACTTAAGCAGTGTCAGAGTCCACTTTATAGAGTAAGACATTATCATTGTTATCTGAGAAACTGTTGGTAGGAGTGAGTGACACATCTATGAATTCACATCCAAGTGTAAAATTGTCTTGAGACAAATAATTAAAAGAAGACAGCAGTAGGAAGGCTTATGCTGACATGAGTCTGCACACACGCTTTCACGCACAAACATACACATGCACATACACATCAACAGCAGCCCCTACCATTCTTTCTGTGCAGACTTCTTTCTGTGGCTACATTCACATAGGTTTTGGAATGTTTAGTGAAAACCAGCACTGAGTTTACACGGTTGCTTTATAACTTGTTGAATTGCTCCTCCGTTTTGGACTGGTTGATTATCATGCCACAATATTTACTATGCTGCATCTAGATACTTAATGAATCTAAAACAGTATACTATCATGTGCACATGATGCTGAAATGCGCACATGGTCTTAGCAGACCATGTTCTGTTAATTGAAACCGGCATGATGGCTAACAAAAAATATCAGAAATGGAAATGAGGTCACACTGTCACTATGCAGGCTAGAAGAGCATTGCTTCTCATGTCTGAAATATTTGTATGTACTTATATAAAAATGTATACATTTAAATAAGCTGTTTAATAGAGTGGCTATGTTAACTATAGAAGGATGTTTCCATTTATCTATTTTTTATTGGAATGTGCAATGGTGCTCTTTAAAATAATGAATGTGTATTAGACGTCTTTCATTGTTACAATTTATCAGCAAATAGTCTTTGCAGCAAAATATCACATTTGCTCTCAGATGCAGTTTACACTGTTTCACTGTTAAACTGTCACATTACTCAACAGTAGATATCTATGCCTACATATCATTGTTTATGAAACAGTCAAAGGTATGACTTCAAGTGGAACATGTTTGTCTGCTTGCTTATTTATTTATTTTGTAAAATAAATGAAACTACAATTTCACATGGAATATGTCTTTACCTATTTGTGTATGCATGTACTAATAGGGGAAAAATGACTGCCTAGTGCATAATAATATGCATGCAATAAAAGCCATTAATTTATTGGGATTTCATGATGTTTCAGATATAACTGAAGCCATATGTCTCAACCTTATAGTATAGAGAGAGAAGCTATGACAGAAACATTTAATTGGCTAAAGTAGCTACCAAAGTCCAAGACAAAAGAGTAGAGGACAGTAACTTTACTCAAAAGTGTTGCACAAGAACAATAAGGTACAATTAGAAGACAGAGTTCATATGACTCGAAGATGAGCAGTTAATCTCCAGGAAATACCCTCAACCATTTATCCCCCAACTGTTACTAAAGAATGGGTCCTCACTGCACTCTCCAGAGTTGAGCAAAGTACAACAATGGGCTCTTCATACATCCAGGGCTGATGCTTAAATAGTTTAAAGTAGGACATGTCAGGGCCACATGAATCTCTGTTCAGCCACAGCCTCCCGACAGGCTTTGTCCTAGGGAATGTAGGACGGCAACTGTCATCCCTGTACATAAAACTGGACCATAACCCGACCCAGGGAACTAAAGACTCATAACTTATACTTTTCTTATCTGCAAGCCCCTGGAAAGAGTCATCATGGATCTAATAAATAAAGACATAGTAAATCTTCAAATAATATACTTATCATAGTTTGGTTTCATCAAGGGTAGCTCAAACCTACTAAACCTGGTGAACAACTTTGACAAGACCACTTGAGCTATGGGTGATAGGCAAAATAGTGCATACTGCCTACATTAACCTGCCATAGGCATTTGACACAATACTTCACTTGAGCGTTGCATACAAACTCACAAATTTAGATATAAATCTCTGTGTAACCTAAAGGGCAGTAAAATGGCTCATGGATAGGACATATGAACTTAGGGTGGGACATCCACCTCCACCAATAGGTCTCTTACTAGTGGTGTTGCAGGGGTCTCAGTACTGGGACCGCTCCTATTTGGAATACACTTCATTGAAGTCATAGCAAATACAGAGGGTCTTTAGCTGACCAGATCTGCTGATGATTGCAAATTGGGTGCAATGATTGATGCCTGCAAAGATGTAGATATCCTTTAGGAGGGTCTGAGAGCGAAGTCACTGGTGCCAGAACCATAGCCTAACACTCAATGCAAAAACAAAAAAAAATTCATATTTATACCTTATGTGAAGGTAACCACCCCTGCAAATTACATCATTGATAACACTGTGGTAAGAGTAACCCAGTGGTAAGGCACTTGAGGACTCAGGTTGACAGTAACCTGAACTTGATCACCATGTGTCCATGGCAGTGAGAAAATCCTTCTATGTGGTGCAAGTTATAAGTTATGGCATGGCATCCAGATCTGAGAAGGTCAATAGCCCCACTATGCTCAGCCGTCATTAGACCAATAATCGAGTACAATGCACTCATCGGCATGTACCTCACCAGATATTTGAAACAACTATAACAGCCACAGAGAGTCCTCATTAAAAGAATACAGGGTTTAAATAAGTCCTATGTGGACCACATCACAGTCTTGTCCCCCTGTATTCAGTCTCCCACAAAACTACTAAGGGTGATCTATGCTTAACCTACAAGGCATTCTCAAGACAAACAGCATAATAATTACCTGATCTAATGATCTGAATCTCATCTGTAACATAAACAAAATATGTTGGAGGAACAGCTGCTTGTTTCAGAGATTGCCTCTTCTCTGGAACAGACTCTGCATTTATGTCAAACAGAGGTCTTCTCTCAGTCAAGTCACATGACATTTGGACCAATGCATGGGAAATCATAAATTCAGCCCTAGTTGTCACCTGTGGCCTTTTTGGACAGAAGCAGCTTGTAGATGCCCTAAGGCACAGGCATATACCAAAGTTGTTTTAATTCCCCGGCACTGAAAATTGAGAAAACTTGGTCTCAATCAAACGAAAGTCCATCATGCACCCACACGTGTATATATATAATAATAATAATAATAGCTCCCAACTTGCAATCATCTACAAACTTGGTCTGCCAGAGTCCATTTGTGTTGACTTGGACTTCAGAGAAGTAGATACCAAATAGGAGAGGACCGAGGACTGAACCCTGTGGGACTCCACTCATGACTACTCAGCAGTCTAAACAAATCACATTAATTCTTTGAGCAGGCATCTCCTACAAAGCTGACTGCTTCTCCAGATGACTTGCACAGACTCTGCAGAATAGCTTAACAGCAGAACATAGCCGTTATCTGTAATACTGACTCCAAAATGCAAGTCATCTATAGCAAATCATGATAGTCATTTGTAATCCAACTGTCACCAACCACAAAAGTAAAATGGGTCTACTGAGTGATGAGTAGCAGTGAACAATGACCTCTTTTTTCCTGGATGAGAAACCTTTTGTGACGAGGTGTGCCACATACAAGGATTTCCTGACTACTGTGGTAATGTGATTATCAAGGTAGAGACTGTTGTCCACGTGTGCCCCAAGGTCTCTTATCACACTTTGGCTGTTAAGTACACTACCACCTATGTGGTAGTTCATGGGTACAGAATTATTACGGAAGTCGGATTTGGAGTCTGCTACTTTCACAGTGTGTGTTCTGTCAGTGATCCAGTTGGCAACCCATCTTGTGACATAGGGATTTATACCTAGTATAGTGATTTTATCTATCATTTCAGAGTGGGGGATGGTGTTGAAAGCCTTGGCGAGATCTAGATAGGCTGTGTGAACCACCTTACCCTCGTCTATAGCTTTGGTGACTGCTTCCAAGAAGTCTGTCAGGTTTAGGAGACATGATCTGCCTTTTACAAACCAGAACTGGGTGGAGTCTAGAGTTTGGAGATTACCAATGTCTTTGTTTATAGGGTCCATGATGATACATTCCATGGCCTTGCAGACCAGGCTCATCAGGCTAATGGGATGGTAGTTCCCGGGATCCATGGTGGCTCCCCCTTTGTGGAATGAGGTAACCGTCACTGTGCACAAAGGCTGAGGTAAGGCTATGACTGAACATGATACTTAGGTGAAATGCCATTTCTATTATTACCTTTTCTCTGAGATATAGGGATCTTGTAGTTGGTGTATATAAGTTAAGGAGGTATAAGCCTGCCCCTGGGGGTGCTTCAATACGTTGTTTAAAGAAAGCAATTTTTGAGATTTGCTCTTCTCTTGTGTTTTCACTCTTTTTTTTTTTTTTTTTGTTGGGGGTTTTTGTTGGGGGGGGTTGTCTAAGACTCTGCATTTTGAGTACCGACACTACAGTTGACAATCCACACCATAGTCCTGAAAGAGAAGCAATTGGACCTGGTGTTTGTAGGTACACTGCACAGTGCAAAAACAGACTGCTTACTATAATATGATGGTTCTGTCTACTCAACTTCTTAGTACTGATTGAGAAGGTCTGGATTGTACCTTTTCAGGCCACTTTACTTACTACAACAATGCTTATCAGATGGAGATACTAGAGGAACCACAGACTGTCGTGGCAAGCTTGTACATTATAAAGGCGCACTCATAACCCTCCACAGCATACTCCTGTGGACACCTATGTATTAGCTTAGCAGGTACAAAAAGATCCTGCACTTCCTTACTGCACCAGGTAGGTCCTCTAAAGAGTCTACAAACTGTCGAGACTAGACAGTGTGGATTTTTCAAGGTCAGACCCTACCTATTTAACCTGGTCAACTTCTTTAAGAAAATTACTGAAGCAATGAGTAAGTGCAAATATGCCTGGCATGAATGGGAAGCTTATTCCAGAGTATGGGTAGTATTTAGGAGATGAACCTGTCCCTCCTGTATGTTCTATTGATTGTGGTAGTGATGTTGTGGTCTCTGGAGCATGTTGAATGGAAATATTGGAATTTCTTTAGGTGTAACAATTGAAGGAGGTCTGGATTGGCCGTGGCTTTGTAATCCAGGCAGAGATCACCTCTGAGTAGCCGGTAAGAGACTGAGAACAGCTAAAGTTTCTTGAGTATGTCTGTGTAGGACATGTCTGTAAGGCCTAAGATCCTTTTTGTGAGGTACTTTTGTGGCATTTCCGGGTGTCTGGTCAGGTACATGGCAAATGGGGGACTATATTCAATGACTGATCTAATGAGGGATGAGTAGAGAGGGTATGATGACCTCCTTCATTCTAGATGCGAACCCTTTGGTTATAAGATCTGCCACGTAGAAAGCCTTTCTGTCCATAGTGGCAACATAGTGGTCGAAGGTGAGGTGGCAGTCAACCTTGATGCCCAGATCTGTTATGGCCCCTTCAGTGTTTAGTGGGCTCCCATTGATGTGGTAATCCATGGGAGCTGAATTTTTTTCAAAAGGAATGATAACACATTTCTTGGCATTAAGCTTAAGGCTGTGGTTCTGGCACCAATTGTTGGTCTCAGAGAGGCCCTTTTGTATGATGTCTGCATCATTTGGGGAGTTGATAATGACTACTAAGTTGCAGTTATCAGTGAACCTGGTCAGCCATAGTCCCTATGTGTTAGCCTGGACATCTGGAAAGTAGATGCCAAACAGAAGAGGGCCCAGGACTGAGCCTTGTGGCACTACTCTCAAGACTGGTTGACAGTCTGACTTGAAGTCTGCAACTGTTACTGTAGGGATTCTGTCTGTGAGCCAATTTGCAACCCATCTAGTGATCTAGTTTGGTGAGTTTATCAATGATACCCAAGTGGTGAATGGTATCAAAGGCCTTGGCCAGGTAGAGTTAGGAGTCATGGATAAAAGACTGTGTGAAATGTATAAGATACACTGATCAACTACATTACACTGACCATGAAACAGTGGCATACCTCTTTACAATTAAGCCATGGTAAAGGGCAAGTTAACATTCCAGGCATAAAAATTAAAAAGGGGATATTCTAGGCTAACCCTCTGTCACCACTTCCATTCTGCCTTGCACTTAACCCATTAAGCTGTCTACGTATTCGCATAGGCCATGGCTATAATTAGGTTCCTCTAAAACAGCAAAGTGTAAAGACTTCTCGTCTTCTCTTTGTCGATGATTAAAATCTGTATAGCTCATCAGATGAGGAACTAAAACCACAACTGCAAGTTGTCAAAACTTTTTCAGATGATATTAGAATGTCATTTGGTCTTGATAACTGTGCAAAAGCAACCTTTAAAGCAGGATAAATGCAGCACCATGAATACATCAGTTTGGGACAAGAATGTAATATAAAAGAAATTGAACCAGCGGGAGTATATAAATATCTGAGAATTGATGAAGGATCAACAGTAAAACATGAACAAATGTGAATAAAAATTAGTAAGGAGTACTTTAGAAGACTTAAATAAATCCTGAAACCAATGTTGCCATCAAGTAACAAAATCCAAGATATAAACCAAATTGCTCTCCCTGCCCTAACATGCAATTGTGTAGTGATGGAGTGTCCACAAAACATGTTGGATAGATTAGACTGGAAAAACGAAGGATGCTTCAAAAAGTGATTTATAAAAATCAGTGCATAGCAAGAATATATATTCCCCTTTCTGAAGGAGGGATGGGCCTCCTTGAAATTGATAACGTACAGATCTGAAATCGTGGGATTCCACACATCTGCTGACCTCACAAGACCCCAACTTAGTGAAAGTTTTTAAACATGAGGAGAAAAATTCTAAGATGATGTCCCTGCTTAGGCTAACAGAAGCATATAGATGTCAAGCAGGAATGGAAATCAAACCACAAAAAGATGAAAATCATCAGCAACTGAATGTGCCAGAAAACAAAAGATGGAATATAAACCCAATGACAGTTTGAGTTTGGCTGACACAAACTTCATTGGTTAACATCTAATACTCCAGCTATATATGGTCCTTTTAACAAACCACAGCTACCTCCCTCGAGTTGGGCAAGCCAGCAATGGCCACCCATTACCACCTTTCCCTGCCACATCCTATAGGCACCTAAGAACACTGGAGCTTCTACTCATGTGCGGGTTGCCCGGGGTGTTGTAGGTGCTTTGTCTTCTACTGCCATGCATCTGCAATCAAAATTGGCATTTTAATTAGCTAATTTATATTAGCAAAATGCAACACCCTTACCATAGTTCAGTATTGTATACAACCCCCTTTCCATGCCTTGGATATGAAACATTTATTTTAATTTGTACTGCTTCTTTGCTGTGCAGGATCCAAAGTATTCGTAAGACACACAGTCTTGCTGGCTGTTTACTGCTGAAATCAAAGTCTAGTTATCACAGTCTGTTAACCATAGAAACTTGCAGAATATACACTGATGCAGCATCTGACTTTAAGAGCAGTAACCAATAAATAGCTTTTTATAAACAAACCACACGTAGTACTTCTGTCAGATTGTAGCATATATTTACAAACTTTTCCTTCACAAATAGTACAAAATGATGACTTTCCTTTCTCCATACAATACCTCGAAACAAGTATGTTTCTACCAAAATACCTCCAACATATCTGAATTAATACAGTTCTATACAGTTCTAGTCATGCACATAGATTTCGTTTTTTTCATTTTGGTAGACTTTTCTATTGTCGTTTTGTGATTTACTTGTAAGCACTTTTGCTGATGTGAGGATGCCATTAACAGAAATCTGAAAGGAAACATCTGTACAAGCTGTTTTGCTACTGTTCCTGTCTGTTAATGGATATTTGTAACGTGTTCTGCAAACATGAGAAAAGCATATAATACTTACTTTACAAAATTGCTTCTCTAGCATAGCTCGTTTCTGTTTTTTCTGATGATTCTATAAAAAGCCATGTCCATTTATCTGAGGAATTATGTCAAGCTTTTCTTAATACTGTGACAAACATGTATCTTGAGGAAAACACATACTATAAAAACATATACATTGTCAGATGTCTGAAAGGAAACTACTCGGGAAATATATTGTGTTCATTAATAGATCTTTGTTTTTCACTTATTTCAGCTAGAGCTATGTCATGCAATATGAATGCCATTTTAAAATTTCTAAGCTATATTCCTACATTAAAGCAATTTTTTTATTTTATTATTGATCTTTCATATATTTGTAGCAGAATTAATTTCAGCCTTATATTCACAATTCACAAACTCTAACAGTATACTCTGCTTAACAATCCCCATGTAGAAAAGTATGCCCACAAATATCAGCCCTCCTTCTACAGCACTTATCACTGTTACCCTGTCTACTTTCAAGAAGTGCACAAAAGAGACTGCTATAGCACCTGAGATCTGTTCAGATTTTCATAGTGAACACATCCCCTACTACTCCACAAATGTCTAATATTTTCATGTAAACTGGCATCCCACAATCTAATTTCTAATAATTTAATATAGTAAAGCTCATTTCATTCTATAACAAAAGCACAACAGCAAACTTTCTATTTAACAAATTACACTTTTGGCCACATAGACATGTTGTATCAATGAATCTTCAATACAGTATGTTTCAGATGCATCTGTTACACACTCACTCATCCATGAGCAAACTTTCAGTATCCTGGCATATGTTATGAGAT
>NC_056726.1:487229223-487244223 GCF_019279795.1 Protopterus annectens | reverse complement strand
ACATAAACCTAGACTGATATTATTGTGGCACAGAAATGTGGAGTATTGTGCATTCTTACACTTGTCTTCCATCCTTGTTACAATGATATGGACGTCCCTGGTGGCTGTTGTGATCTATGTCAGCAATAAAATTCCATGCTTGATAAGCAAGAAATGTGTAGGCCTGCCATTTTGAAGCATATTTTAATATGAGTTGGTGGAACTGTTCTAATTCCGCAGTTCTACACAAATAAAATGATTATAAAAATTAAATCAGAATGTTAGTCAGTTTGCACTGAATTGTGTAAAGCTGTACACAGACACAAAAGGTCTTTACCTGTAGCTCAAGTAATGCCATATTTTCTCCACAAATTTGGGATCCAGAAGAATGTCTCAACTTTTCATGTGCAGGGCTTTCAGGCTCTAGCCATGGGTGCAGTACGCTCTATCCCAAGCGAGTCATGCTGATATTGTCCCAATGGTTCATCTTCATCTGGATCTCTCCCCTCTCATGCTGGTTTACCACATGGTATAAAATACCTCTCCAGAGTATCTGTGGTATCCACAAGAAGACAAAAAAAAATTGAGAGACTAGCTCAGGTTGATCACGTACATGTACTGTACTAAGATTATGCATTTCCATACCATGAAATCTTCCAGGTTGTCAGAATATTGACAGCAATGCCAGAAGTGATTCACTATTTGCTTGGTCCACTGGCATATAATTCTGCAACCACGCTGTTGACCTGCCTGTTGGTCAATAACAATAATTAAAATGTGAGACACCTATTAAAAATTAACTTCTAAAAAGTAAATGTCGTTGGACACTTTGGATCTTATGACCATTTTGTTACATTTGTAGCAATGCATATCATGCAAAACAGGGCTTACACAAACATTGTAATAGTTGTAGAAACCTTTCTGCAGAATGTTACAAGGGGTGTTTGTGTTTCCATCTAACTAATTCAGGAGCTCAAGGTGTTTTGCTATGTAATGTTACACATAGGCAGTAACAGACAGACAAGACTCCATCTGCTGTCATTGTTCCCTCCCTGTAATCTGGCTCTGCCACCAAGACTTATGCAGTCCACCATAGTGGCCATGTTTCTAATTAGTTGGCTAAGACTTCTAAAACATTTTGTCCTTGGTGTGAAACCAAACTCATTCACCCATCTGGTTACATTACCTTTATGACATAAAAGCTTATTTAGTCAAAATGCAGAAGGCCATCTCAAAAACAGTTCAGTAAGAACAGTTACCTTGTTGATACTGTTTAATCAAAGTCTTACCTCTGGATACGTACCCAGGGAGTGGCGCACTGCAACTGTGGTACCACTTCACAAAGGCGGTGCCTCCACCGACCCTGGAAATTACCGGCCCATTAGCTTGACAAGCCTTATCTGCAAAGCCATGGAGAGTATCATAATGGACCTCATAAATAAAGACATAGGGAATTTGCAGACTTTGGATCCAACCCAGTTTGGCTTTGTCAAAGGCAGATCATGCCTTTTAAACTTGGTTGACTTTTTCGAAACAGTCACCAAAGCCATTGATGAGGGAAAGGCAGTCCATACAGCCTACCTCGATCTGGCTAAGGCCTTCGATACAATACCCCACTCGGGTATCATTGAAAAACTCATCAGCTTAAATGTCAACCCATACATCACAAGATGGGTTGCAAGCTGGCTGAGTGACAGAACCCACAGGGTCAGAGTTGCTGGCGCCATGTCAGACTCAAAGCCTGTCACAAGTGGTGTCCCACAGGGCTCAGTCCTGGGCCCACTCTTGTTTGGCATCTACTTTTCCGAAGTACAAGCAAACACAGGAGGGTTATGGCTGACAAAGTTTGCAGATGACTGCAAACTGGGCGCCATAGTAGAAAACACATCTGACACAGATATCCTTCAGAAGGGTCTCACAGAAACGGATAACTGGTGCCAGAGCCACAGCCTAAAGTTAAATGCCAAAAAATGCATAGTCATACCCTTCGGGAAAAACAAGGTTATCCCTAGCTACCAAATAGGTGGCAATCCACTGAGCACAGAAGAAGTTATCAGGGACCTGGGGACCCAGGTTGATAGTAGTCTGTCATTCGACATCCATGTAGCTAAAGTAGTTAGGAAGACCTTCCACATTGCCCACCTTATTATGAAGGGATTCTCATCTAGATCAAGGGAGGTCATAGTCTCCCTTTACTCATCACTCATCAGACCAATGATTGAGTACAATGCCCCATTCGGAATGTATCTGACCCGACACTTGCAGCAGCTGGAGAGGCCACAAAAGTTCCTCACCAAAAGGATAAAGGGTCTCAAAAATCTGTCCTATGCTGCCCGACTGAAAGAACTCCAGCTCTATTCAGTCGCCACCGCTTGCTCAGAGGTGACCTTTGCCTAACATACAAGGCCATGTCAAACCCAGATTTGATGAATATGCTTCACCTCAAAAAAATCTAGATCCATCAGAGCCACAAGGTCGGGAGACTTAAACCTTGACACGGCTATTAATAGGACTGCTGGAGGGATAGATTCATCACCCAAAGACTCCCTATGCTGTGGAACAAAATCCCGGTACATGTGAGGCAGAGCACCTCGCTGGCCTTGTTCAAGAGAAATCTTGACCAATGGATGGGAGATCGCAGATATACCCCAGGGATTACCTCAGTGTCACTGCTCGACAGAGGCACAGCAAAATAATGGGTATAGTTCCCCATACTAAAGGGGTGGCGTAAGCCACAAAACAATGGGCTAGGCTTGTAAATGCCCTCGGGCAGATAGCCTAGTATGAACCTATGAACCTATGATACGTTTAGAAAGATTTTTAGCTCCATGCCACATGTCAAAAGAATCATTGATTGATGCATACTTAGTTCCTGAAAAGGAAAGACAGGCATTCTGCATTGTGTTGAGACTTCATTCTGTAGTCTCATTAGCAGTTAACATTCAAAGTCTTGCGCATCCACAGATTGCCAAAGTTATGAGTATCAGTCACCACTTCGTTAATATTGACATGGCGGTCCTGAAAACTTTTCATGCATCTTTCAAAGGCAAAATTCTCCATTCTTGGTGAACTCAGTTATGTTTCTATCTTGTCAACCACGTGAACAAGTAGAATCTCTTTTGTTTTTCATCCATGCATGTATAGGTGCAGTACTGTGCACCGTGTCCGTGACTATCCATACAATCATCACTTAGAAACATGAACCAAAGGTAATAAGAGTCTAGCACATCAGAAGGTTCTAGTAGTACCTAGCACAGTAGGTACTAAAAAATTATCATTTTACTCCCCCATAACTGTCACATTCATGTGTTTACGATCCTTCATCATCCGGCTAACCATATCATTCCAGAAGTTTTGCACAACAGGAAATATATACCTTCTCTATAAACAGTAATAACTATCTTCCTGGATGACTGATAAACCAAGACACTTGGCTAGCAGTGCAATTTTAGCATAATTGTTTCCAGTCAGGAAAATTGCTGCTGCGAGCATAAGATCACCTGCATATAACCCATTCCTTACTGTCTGCTGACTCGACCACTGGCAAGCTACATGACTATTGCAGCATGCCTAAAAGAAAGATTTTGTTGTAAGTTAGCAAGTCAACTATTATTACATCACAGTATGTCAGGTACTTTTGCCCTATGACACCAACCCATGATAGCACGATACATGACCCTTTCATTTTATCTGACAGAGACACAACTTCTTGACATGTCACACCTCTGTATAATGCACTTCCTTGCAAGTTGCAGGAGATTATTCTTATACACCAGTAGAATAGTTTTCTTTGACAGTGACTCGGCACAGTCTTCCAAATCTTTTGACAATGGTGATGCACTTGATTCTTCACCTTCCGTACACTCTGTGGGTGTGTTGTGCAATACAAACTCACCATCACTGTCTTCCGTGCTGTGTTATTGATCCACACACTGAACTGGCAGGCTGCTCACAAGTGATGCCAGAAAGACACAACAGTAGATCCCAAAAAGGAAAGGGAAAAAAGTAATTAAAATGTAGTGTACTCATCCTGAGTACAACAGGATGGAAACAAAATAGATATCAGCTTAACTAACACATGTTTATATTTACATTATTTATATCTGCTGTTGTCTGCCTGTTATTCTTGTGCATTGTAACATTATTTTAGATGAAAACAAAATACATGCATGTCAGTCTCATGACTTTAAATCTTTATTTAAGCATGTCAGCCTTGTGACTTTAAATATTTACTCTTATTAACTATTTTTATTTAATTTTATGCACTAGAACTGTTTCATGTAACTATTTTTATACACTAGAACATTTTTGTTTCCCTTTTGACTATGCTAAGAATGACAGTCATATGCTCTACTTTACTGTAGTACTGATAAATGTATTGCTTTAACTGAATGGAAGTTTTAAACATTTGAGAATGATTTGTCCAGATTCTACCTTTCTACCATGTATGTTTAACCATTTTCAAAATATAAACATATTATAAGATATATTTATTTTGCACAGATTAGCTGTGTATGCAAGGTCAGTCTCTGTCAGTTCAGCTAATTTATTTTCTTTATCCTGTAACTGCTGTTGAAGAGTTTCCTGTAATGTTGCATCGTCTTTCTGATATTTTTCAGTAACCTGTTCTGCTGAATCTAAAACTCCTATGCACTTTTGAAAAGATGTATGTATAACTTGTTTAAGCTTCCTGAACTCATTGTGTCTGTCTTTTAGAAGTTTATTACATTCTTTTGTAATAGAATGTACTGGAGGTCCTATCAGTAACTGATTTGACTGTTGTTGCAATTCTGAAATAAACCTTTCTGGTGACAGAACATAACTGTCTAACATTTGAATATAATGTCAGCATATTAACTTTTCTTGGTTCTTTGCCATTACATTTTCTGTCTGTACAGTCTAACATTTGAATAGTGGCATTCACTGTATTTTTATGACATTCTACACACAATAAACATTTTTTATACCACACATGATTTTGTTTCAGATACCAGTCAAATATTGCAATCCATTTGCATAATGCCTTACTATTAACTTGCCCTAATAAGGTTTTACATTTGCTAATATACTGTATATACATTTCATTCTGTTGTTATTATTATTACCTTTATGGCATTCATACTGTATGTAACACAGAAAAAATGTTTTACCAGTCAACACAGTGGCAGATGGCCAAGCTGCTTTACTGTAGATGGTTGAAAAGTCTCAGTAGGCACTTCTGAAGTTGATACAGCAAAACTGGCAGTTTCAGTCTTACAACTTTGTATTGTACCTTTTTTGGAGAATTTATGGCACTGTTCACCCTCCAGCAATGCAGTCTCAATCCAGATTCAGACGTCTAATGAACTGTATTGCTACAAACTGTAGAAAACTGAAGTACTTCACATAAACGTTAGTTACTGTGCTTTTAGAGGAGTGACTTTATACAAGGCATTACCCACTCCCCCTGTTTTTTGGATACATGCTAGGAACATTTGTCAGGGTCACCATTGAAAATTTTATTTTAATTTGTGCTGCTTCTTTGCTGTGCTGGATCCAAAGTCTTCTTAAGACATACAGTCTTGCTGGCTGTTTACTGCTGAAATGAAAGTCTAGTTATCACAGTCTGTTAACCATAGAAACTTGCAGAATATATACCGATGCAGCATCTGACTTTGAGCAGTAACCAATAAATAGCTTTTTATAAACAAACCACACCTACTACTTCTGTCAGATTGTAGCATATATTTACAAAGTTTTCCTTCACAAACAGTATAGAATGATGACTTTCCTTTCTCCATACAATACCTCGAAACAAGTGTGTTTCTACCAAAATACCTCTAACATATCTAAATGAATACAGTTATATGCAGTACTAGTCATGCACATAGATTTTGTTTTTTCCTTTTGGTAGACTATTCTATTGCCCTTTTGTGATTTACTTGTAAGCACTTTTGCTGATGTGAGGATGCCTTTAATAGAAATCTGAAAGGAAACATCTGTACAAGCTGTTCTGCTGCTATTCCTGTCTGTTAATGGATATTTGTAAACTGTTCTGCAAACATGAGAAAAGCATATAATACTTGATTTCCAAAATTGCTTTTCTAGGCTTTTTTCTGATTATTCTATAAAGAGCCATGTTCATTTATCTATGAGGAATTGTCAATCTTTTCTTAATACTGTAACAAACATGTATCTTGAGGGAAAACACACACTAGAAAAACACGTCCATTGTCAGAAGTCTGAAAGGAAACAAACTACTCAGGAAATATATTGTGTTCATTAATAGATCATCTTTGTTTTTCACTTATTTCAGCCAGAACTATGTCATACAATATGAATGTCATTTTTAAATTGCTAAGCTATATTCCTACATTAAAGCAAACTTTTTATTTTATTATTTATCTTTCATATATTTGTAGCAGAATTAATTTCAGCCTTATATTTACAATTCACAAACTCTAATGGTATACTCTGCTTAACAATCACCATGTAGAAAAGTATGCCCACAAATATCAGCCCTCCTTCTATAGCACTTATCACTGTTACCCTGTCTACTCTCAAGAAGTGCACAAATGAGACTGCTATAGCACCTGAGATCTGTTCAGATTTTCATAGTGAACACATCTCCTACTACTCCACAGATGTCTAATATTTTCATGTAAACTGGCATCCCACAATGTAATTTCTAATAATTTAATATAGTAAAGCTCATTTCATTCTTTAACAAAAACGCAACAGCAAACTTTCTATTTAACAAATTACACTTTTGGCCACATAGGCATGTTGTGTCAATGAATCTGCAATACAGTACATTTCAGATGCATCTGTTACACTCATCCATGAGCAAACTTTCAGTATCCTGGCATATGTTATGAGTTGTGCTTAACTGTGACATCCCACTGATACTACCTTTACTTGCGACACACAGATGATACATGAGTCAATCTGCCATACTATTTCTCATCTTACACACTCCAAATAAATTTAGGCATCTGTTCCACAATCATCTGACTACCCACATATTGTCAAGCTGGCCATGTCTTGCATGTGTTGTTCCACTGGGACATGCACCTGTATTAAGAAATAACCTTTCAGTTTAAGAATATGTACTCCTGCCATTACCTAACCTGTACACCATTACTAAAAGTCAGTGGTGTATACTTAGACAACATTAACCAAGTACTCTACTGTGCTGCACATGAAATGTAGATCATACCAATGTTTACTTGTAAGGCCATTCTGGTTATTCAGTTCTAAGCCACTCCATGCACTAACTGAATGCAAGGTACACTCTGGTGTTAATCCAAATGTTCAGCAATTATTACTCATTCATAAACTGGCCGCACATAGCTTGTTTCTGTTTTATATGGGTATGTAGATAGTCTCTTCTATTGGAACTACTGTTTTCAGACTCAAACTAATTCAAACTAACAAGTATTAAATCCAAAACACGAACCATGACTTAAGAACAAGAAGATGGCTAGGTAAGTTAGAAACAACGCTGCTCGTACGGGTAGATAACTTTTATTCCAACAAATCCATAAAACACAACAAAGAGTTAAGCGCTTTCAACTGATTGATATCAGTCTTCTTCAGAACCACTTGTCTATGTCTGTTACAGAGTTTATATAACAACAGTAACTTAGTATTTTAAAAAACACGCCAAAATCTATTAAAGTCACAGAACAATTTTTTTATATACATGTTATTCAATTACAACCTTAAAAACATCCTAAAAACACACTTCTATTGACTTACTAATAAAAATTCTCCTAATGGATTTTATACTTTCTTCTATAACCCTCGATGAATTGCTAAATAAATGAGTAAATAGGTGTCATTAGTTAATAATATTAATAAAACCTAACATTATGTATTTGTTAAATAAATATTAACAATATTAGGTAGATGATTATTGACTAAAAATGTTTAAAATGTTAAAAATGTATATAAACCTATTTGTAATAAATAAATGATAGAAAATATATAATATAAATAAATAATTAAATAAGTAGTATGCTACAGTTAAATCAATATATCTAGTGTGTGGTAGATTTAAAAAATGTAAATATGAGTTTTGAACTTTACTAGAAGTGCTTAGCAATGTTTAAATGTTGAGTTTATAAAATTGTGAGTGTAATAAAGAGGGAATAACAGATGTAATGCTAAAATATTAATGTGAATAAATTAATATAGCTAAAACGACTATGTTTAAAAAGTTAAGAATATTTAATACTGGCCTATAGCATGTTTAATCTAACATAAGAAATGGCTTGATGCTTATAGAATCATTGAGACCAGGATGCCTAGTGGCATCTGTTTTGATCTGCCATACACTTTCTTTTAATGCTAACCGTATCTTCCAATTCCCTTCATGTGTGTTTTGACTTATTTGGTCTATAATGGAAAATATAAAACTGTGCTGGTCTCCTTTGTCTAAAATATGTCTATATAGGGCATTGTGGTATCCTCTTTACGTATCTTGTAATAATGCTCATAAATCTGTTTTTTGATGACCCTTTCGGTTTTTCCTATATAGTATGCCTTGCATGCAGTACAGTTAGCTATGTATACAACTTGTTTGCTATTACAATTTCCACTTAGGCATCTGATTTCTGTATGATTTATGTCTTCTAAAAAATTTTGTCTGTTTCGTTGATATATCGACATTGACAGCATGTTCCACATTTAGTACTGCCTCTCTTTTTCACCAACCTTCCTTATTGTGAGTCTGTGTATTCTAACATTCTTTTGATATCAGGTGCCACTTTATATACTATTTTTGGTTCATTTCCTACCTTTGAACTCAAGTTGTTGGAAGTAATAACATCCCAATGTCTATATAAAATTTCTTTAATGTAATGTACATATGGGGTGTATGTCAAGACACAAACTCTATTGAAATTATATTCTGTTTCATTTGTGATAATACAGTCTGTATCAAGTGCACCTAGTAAAGGTTTGTATTTGTGCCCCCACTGTGAGATAACATAATTGGTAATGTCTTCTAACATGTTTTCTGGATAACCTCTCTTTCTGAACATACTGTATAAAATCTTGATGTCTTCCTTCATAACTTCTAAACTGGATGACATTCTAGCTGTTCTAATGCATTGTCCTTTGACAATGTTTTTGAACGTGTATGGTGGATGATTACTGCTGTATGCAATATAGTCGTTCGAGTAGGTAGGATTTCTATATGTTCTGGAGGCAAAACATGTATCAGTATGCCAGATGAGTGTGTCTAGATACGCTCTTTCTTTTCTGCTGTAATTGTAAGTGAATCTTAAAAATTCTGTAGTATTAAGGAAATCAATGAACTCACTGATCAAGGTCTCAGATCCCTTCCATAACACAAATAAATCATCCAAATACCTTGCATAGAATACTATATTGTCATAGTAACTGCTTTTGAATAGGTGTTCAGTTTCCCATTCTAACATAACCATATTGGCGAAGATAGGGGCGCAAGATGCTCCCATATCCACTCCAGTTTTTTGTCTAAAGTATTCGCCCTGGAATGTGATATAATTGTGGTCCAAGACTAAGGACATAAGTTCAGTAACCACACAAATTTTGTCCCAACTGAATCCTGAGTATTTTTTAAGGCTGTTAATAAAAAATTCTAGCCCTGTTTCTTTTGGTATGCATGTAAATAAATCTACCACATCTATTGTGATAAAAAAAATAATCTTTATTCCATTTATCATCAGTGAGGTTGCTTAAAAAGTTCCATGAGTCTTTCATTATGTGTGGTACCGCTTTGTAAATGTGTTTAGTCCATGTGTCTATCAAGACTCCTGTATTGAATGTTTTAGATCTGGAACCTGACACTATGGGTCTGTATGGAGGATCTTCCATTGATTTATGAATTTTTGGTATGCCCACTATTTTAGCCAGTACAGGATAATCGGTTCTTATAAACATGTATATTTCATTGCTTATTCTATTGTCGATCATGTATTCTTCTACAATAAGGTCTATTCTTTTATATCCTATATTGATTTCGTTTAACGATATGGCCTCATAATTGCCTGATTCATACAACAGATTGTGAATTTGGGTGTTATAGTCCGTAGTGTAACTGACTACGATGCCACCGCCTTTGTCTGGCTTCATAATACGGATGTCTTTGTTACGTATTATGCTTTTCAAACAATTCCTCTCTTTCACCGTTAAATTGTCAAAGCTTATGGTGTCTCTTCCTCTGTTTTTCTTAATGTTGTGATTTAGCCAGTAGATATCTTTGTTAACCATCTGTTCATAATTGTGTATTTGTGGATGGTTAATTGGTACATATGTGCTTTTCCTTTTCAGTTTGGTACCTTTATAAACATGTATATCATGCTGATTGGCATCAAATTGTGTTGCCAAGTTGAGTCTCCTACAATATAATTTAATTTCTTTTATTGTATCTACTAAATTAATGCCTGTTGTAGGTACAAATTTCATTCCTTTACTCAGTAAGTTAATGAATTCCTTTTCTATTGTAAGATCAGTATAATTATATACTTTAAAACCATTATGTATAGTCAAAATCGGTTGTTCTAGTTCTTCCTTATCTTGACTATCTGTATAACTTTCTTGTTTCTTAGCTATATTTATACTGTCTGCTGTAACACTGTCTGTATTCATAATATTTTCTCTGCTGACTTGGGGGCGACTATGGTATGACAGTCTAGGTGAAGGGGTATTGACATCTACTATGTTATTTAATTCCATCTGTTGAATTGATTCTTTTGTTTTGGAGCTGGAAAGAATCTGCCCCCTCGAAAATTTTCTTCTCGTATGGCACTCCTAGGTCTCTCTTTATAACTGTTAATTCTCTCTCTTGTACCTTGTTTTTTATCGGTAGGCCATATATATGCTCGATCATTCTCATATGTCTCCATATCTCTCATTAATTTCCTATTTTTTCTCTCAAAAATGTTCTTAGCCTTCTCCTGTGCACTACTGAATTGTTTGTTATACAAATCCTTCCACTTAATGAACTCACAATGTTGAGCAATAGCATTATTCATACTTTCTAACTCAGTCAACAAAATCATTTTTTCATCGTTATATTTAATCAAGGTTCGAATGTATAAAAATCCAAAATTGTCAAATAATTCATTAAACTCCCTCTTCAGTTCCTTACTGTAATTAATACCTAAAGGAAGTTTAAAAAATCTAATACCTTTGGGTACTAATTTCATATTGAGACATTTTGATAAATAAGCTATGTCCAACTTAGTGTTCTTATATAATAAAAGTTTTTTGCCAAAGTTATATATCATGTCTCTCAAAGTGTTTTGCTTAAAACTAGTAACATTAAAATTACCATTTTGTTCTGTATTCACATTATGTTCAAATTCATAGTCATCACATAAAAATTGATCCATTAAGCATACTGAAATTTCATCATTAGTACTGTTGTTACAATTAAAATGTTTATGTCCATAGTTATTATGCCCGTATGTTTTATGAGTCTCTTTTCTTTTATGGGAACTTGATATATTCGAAAATTGTGTTACAGTACCTTTATTTGTATGTATATCTTTCCGTTTCACGTTGCCATATTGTTTAATGGCTTGTCGTTCTTTAGGTCTAGCTCCCAACTTCTCCTGTTTATTCCTTTGGAAGCTAAAATCAAATGTAAAGTCATTGCAAGGAGAAAAACAAAACTGTCCGTTTTTAGTAAACTGTTCGTCGTGACTTATAGGTGAGCGTGTGTGGTCGTTGATAGGCTCACCCTGAATATTAGGTAGGTCTATACAAACATTATCATTGTAAAAGCCGTTTTCCTGCAGTATAGCAGGAAATACACGCTCCGGCGTGTCATTGAGAGTGTTTTCAGCCACTAAATCTTCAATAAGTATACAGTCCTGTTTCTGTATCAACTCAGAACGGGTTTCATCGTTCTGATGTTGATGGAATGGTTGTGGCTTATCGGTTTTCCGAACTGCAGCTGAAAAATAACTATTGTCATGCTGTTTGTCTGATTTCTTGTGCTCAGATAGCAGTTCCGTTACTAAGGTAGTCAATCTCATTATGTCCTTCTGCAACGCCGATACATCTGCTCTGAGAATACCCATCTCCGAACCCGACAATGAAGCTGGCGTTCCTTCCACGCTGCCTTAACAATCTCTGCTTAACAATCACCATGTAGAAAAGTATGCCCACAAATATCAGCCCTCCTTCTACAGCACTTATCACTGTTACCCTGTCTACTCTCAAGAAGTGCACAAATGAGACTGCTATAGCACCTGAGATCTGTTCAGATTTTCATAGTGAACACATCCCCTACTACTCCACAGATGTCTAATATTTTCATGTAAACTGGCATCCCACATTGTAATTTCTAATAATTTAATATAGTAAAGCTCATTTCATTCTTTAACAAAAACACAAAAGCAAACTTTCTATTTAACAAATTACACTTTTGGCCACATAGGCATGTTGTGTCAATGAAACTTCAATACAGTACGTTTCAGATGCATCTGTTACATTCATCTATGAGCAAACTTTCAGTATCCTGGCATATGTTATGAGTTGCGCTGAACTGTGACATCCCACTGATACTACCTTTACTCGCAACACACCGCTAATACATGATTCAATCCGCCATACTATTTCTCATCTTACACATTCAAAATAACAAATGTAGGCATCTGTTCCACAATCATCTGACTACCCACATATAGTCAAGCTGGCCATGTTTTGCGTGTGTTGTTCCACTGGAACATGCACCCATATTAAGAAATAACCTTTCAGTTTAAGCCTTGTGAATATGTACTCCTGCTATTACCTAACCTGTACACCATTACTAAAAGTCACTGGTGTATACTTAGACAACATTAACCAAGTACTCTACTGTGCCGCACATGAAATGTAGATCATACCAATGTTTACTTGTAAGGCCATTCTGGTTATTCAGTTCTAAGCCACTCCATGCACTAACTGAATGCAAGGTGCACTCTGGTGTTAATCCAAATGTTCAGCAATTATTACTCATTCATACAACTGGCCACACATAACTTGTTTCTGTTTTATATGGGTATGTAGATAGTCACTTCTATTGGAACTACTGTTTTCAGACTCAAACTAATTCAAACTAACATAAGTATTGCTTTACATGCCTCTCTTTCCCCTAAGTATACACTCTTTCTTACACACGCACACACGCGCACAGCACTACATATCCTCAACACTAATTTGCACTCCTGCATAGTTGGTTTCCTGACATGGCATTATAATAGACCAATATCTCTCATACAGTCAGATCTCAATAATCATCGATCTATAAGACACCTGTATCCAAGTAGTGTACTACAAGCCATAATTATTTTTTTACACTAAATACATCTTACCAGTCCTTTATTTCAATATACGGTTGCCATATGTGCACCGATTATTCATGGTACACTACAATATCCTGGACAAATATTTACACACACTTCTATGTTTTTCAACCACAGTTACTTTTTTATTGTAAAACTACAGTCCAAACAAAACATACTACATTAAAAATATTAGCTATTTTTACACTAATGCATAAATGTTAACTTTTTACTACTACTCAATTACTGTCCTCCATTGAGGTAGAAAACCTGTGTACTAGCCTAAAGGGTTGGGATATCTGTCATGAATGTGCCAAACACAGCAACTAGGAATGACTTGACGCACTCTACTCCCAAGCCATCCATAACACCAGACCGTGAACTGTTGATAGGCAGAATGTCGAAAGTGATGTTTTTCATCAGTGTCCAATGGTATTCCAAAGATAGCCCACCTGTATGTATCGGCAACACGTAGAACAACCTGATGAAGCAGAACTTCACTCATTTCCTGAAAAAAAAATTACTTTTTATGCAACCAGAGCCAATTACAATTATGCTGAAATAGTCAGACTTCTGTAACAAGTACAACAAATCTTGTAATTATGTAAAAGTACACTTCCTAATGCATAGCCAGTGTCATTTTCATACCAATTTGAATTTGTATGTGCTGTATATAACAAAATGAGTGCAATGTGTATTAGCAATTATTTTGGTCATAAATGATAAATCCTATACACTGTACACAGTAATATGGACCCTCATCAGCCATACAACATTACTCTGTACTGTGCAGAAAGATCAAGAGTTAATTCAGAGATTATGGGTTACTTTTTTGATATACTATACTGTACCCATTTACATTGCAGTGTGTACTTGGTGTCTTGAACCATGACATCCTCTGCTTGAAGAATTAATCTCATATATGACAAGACTCTGTCAGCAGAATTTGCCTTTCATGTAATTTATACCAACACCGTCGCACGTTGCAAACAATACCTGTTGGCACTACAGACAACCATATATCTGCTACATCATTACAGTACTTATGTCAATGAGTCATGAACAATCAGATGTGTAGCAGTGTGTACATCTCTCTCTCTCTCTCTCTCTCTATATATATATATATATATATATATATATATATATATATATATATATATATATATATATATATATATTTATATTTATATATATATATATATATATATTTATATATATATATATATATATATATATATTTATATATATATATATATATATATATATATATATATATATATATATTTATATATATATATATATATATATATATATATATATATATATATATATATATATATTTATATATATATATATATATATATATATATATTTATATATATATATATATATATATATATTTATATATATATATATATTTATATATATATATATATATATATATATATATATATATATATATATATATATATATATATATATATATATATATATATATATATATATATTTATATATATATATATATATATATATATATATATATATATATATATATATATATATTTATATATATATATATATATTTATATATATATATATATATATATATATAAATATATATATATATATTTATATATATATATATATATATATATATATATATATATATATATATATATATATATATATATATATATATATATATATATATTTATATAT
>NC_056726.1:487144223-487224223 GCF_019279795.1 Protopterus annectens | reverse complement strand
TGTCCATCGTCCACTTTTCTTAAACTTTCTACGATACCTGATAATACAAGAGAGTAAAATTCAACCTAGAGTCAAATGCAAGTAACACAAGTTCTTCAATTAATGCCTTGTCTACACCATCTGCCATTTAAACTGTCAGACACTGCAGTCATTACTTATATAATCTTTAATGTCAAAACATGATGTGTTGACTCAAGTAATTTAACTGTAGTAAATTATGATTGGTCAGTATTATTACAATGTCGAAGTGTATTGCGGATGAGGTTGAAACAAGAATGAGTAGTTTGAGTGTAATAGTTGCCTTCAGTAACGTAGAATGACTCTTACAAGTAACATATCTGTTGGTTTTCAGTGTTACATGTGCACTTGGAATACAGTCAGGAGACAGGATGTGTATTGCATCAAGTCATAGTGTCACGGTTGAAGTTACAGACGTAATTCACGCTACAGTTCAGTCTATCCTTTTGACCATTTGCAGGACTACTCAATAATGTCAGATGCCCTAACTCATATCGGCATGTACTCTAACCAAAAACATAAACCTAGACTGATATTATTGTGGCAGAGAAATGTGGAGTATTGTGCGTTCTTACACTTCCGTCCTTGTTACAATGACATGGACATCCCTGGTGGCTGTTGTGATCTATGGTAGCAATAAAATTCCGTGTTTGATAAGCAAGAAATGTGTAGGCCTGCCATTTTTGAAGCATATTTTAATATGAGTTGGTGGAACTGTTCTAATTCCGCAGTTGTTCTACACAAATAAAATGATTATAAAAATTAAATCAGAATGTTAGTCAGTTTGCACTGAATTGTGTAAAGCTGTACACCGACACAAAAGGTCTTTACCTGTAGCTCAAGTAATGCCATATTTTCTCCACAAATTTGGGATCCAGAAGACTGTCTCAACTTTTCATGTGCAGGGCTTTCAGGCTTTAGTCATGGGTGCAGTATGCTCTATCCCAAGTGAGTCATGCTGACATTGTCCCAACGGTTCATCTTCATCTGGATCTCTCCCCTCTCGTGCTGGTTTACCACATGGTATAAAACACCTCTCCAGAGTATCTGTGGTATCGACAAGAAGACAAAAAAAAAATTGAGAGACTAGCTCAGGTTGATCACGTACATGTACTGTACTAAGATCATGCATTTCCATACCATGAAATCTTCCAGGTTGTCAGAATGCTGACAGCAATGCCAGAAGTTATTCATTATTTGCTTGTTCCACTGGCATATAATTCCGCAGCCACGCTGTTGACCTGCCTGTTGGTCAATAACAATAATTAAAATGTGAGACACCTATTAAAAATGAACTTCTAAAAAGTAAATGTCGTTGGACACTTTGGATCTTATGACCATTTTGTTACATTTGTTGCAATGCATATCATGCAAAACAGGACTTACACAAACATTGTAATAGTTGTAGAAACCTTTCTGCAGAATGTTTCAGAGGGTGTTTGTGTTTCCATCTAACTAATTCAAGAGCTCAAGGTGTTTTGCTATGTAATGTTACACATAGGCAGTAACAGACAGACAAGACTCCATCTGCTGTCATTGTTCCCTCCCTGTAATCTGGCTGTGCCACCAAGACTTATGCAGTCCTTTCTGCATGCATTTCAAAACTAGTATTCTGAGCGCCAAAACAAATGACTGCCATTATTTTCAGACTGGAGTGCACAGTGATTTCACAGCGATTTGCCAAATAACTACTTATTAATCGCAAATTTAAGAAAGATGCCTGTCAACAATCAAGACACTCAGCAACAATATGGACAGTACAGAGCTTAGACTACATCAATAAACCCTATCACAGAATGTTTTCCCCGGACTGCTCTGCAGAGTTTTACTCAAGACACAGCATAAACAGACAGGCACTGCTGTAGTCCAAAACGTACCTACATACCCGTGCAGTTGCTACATTTTAAATAAACAATCTTACATAACCTTCCCTTCAGTATTATGCTAAGTCCCCTTTTAAGCATACAGACAGCACCTGACTGCATTTGGTAAGAAAGGCTTTGCATTTCAGTGTGACAAACAGGGATCATACTCATACAACTGAAGCGCTGATGGTGAAAGATCCCTGTTTGTCTGATTATATTGCTGGCAGCATAAATGGAAGGAACATAATCACTGATATTTAGAATGTGCCATAATCAAACTGTACAACTCAGCATGCACTCCATGGCCAAGAATCACTGTAGTTTCTTTTCTAAAACCCTGTCAAAAGTGAGCAATTGCAAAACAAGTTATAGAAGGGCTGTCTATTTCACTCATGGTGCTGCATATTGCAAAGTTGCATGGCAGTGACTGAACACATGAAAAATAAATGGGATCTTATCTACCAGTAGGGGGATGATTGCTGTGCTATGCCCTCCAGTATAATATATAAAGCGAACAGTTACATGTAATGAATCTGCATGTATTAACATTAACAATAAAAATTAGTGTAAAAAAATGGGACAACTCGCAGTTCAGTCAACCGGGCTTCACTCAATCTGCATTCTTTCCGTTTCCCGGTGCAGTATTAAGATGAGGGGAAAAAAAACGTACACAGTGCTTTCTATTTACTATTCTGGTAGCTGTGCATAGAAAGGTTACAGTATGGGAGAAGTTTTGTATGCAAACTCAAAACATAGTAACTAGTTATGCACTGCTGTATACTCTGTGCAGAAATATTTATTACAACAGGCATATTGCAAGGTAACTTTTAGTGCAATGCTGCAATCGGGTACTAGCAGATAAAACCTAGAAAATACTGAAAAAAGAAAATAAGTTCATACAATAGCATTTACCTCAGGCAATGCCGAAACAAACTGAAAGAAGCTGTAGTGAGCACTGTGTGAAGCCGGGAACCCGAACAATGGGTATCTTATTCCATATGGAACAAAAGCAGGATTGGAATAGAGCTTTACACAGCTTTTTAAGGTACCTGAATGCAGTGGGTGGTATTGCTAGGATGTCAGGACTGATGTCAGAAAATGGGAGGGGACAAACTCAATGATTGACAGTGCTTCATCTTCAGACCGAGGCAGAACTGCTATTTCAGGAATGAACTAGTGCCCCTTTAAGGGCAAATTTGAGGAATAGGATTGGTGGATCTGGTGCGGGGCCATGAATGGCTGTCTGTACAGGCTTATAGACTGAATGTGGAGCCAAAGGTGTCTTTCAGAGATAAAGTAATAATTAATATGAATTAATGTCACAGAACCATTAAATGTTAGCTCATCAAGTAGGCCCCTCTCAAAACAAATGTCCACAGACAAACATGATCCTGCTACATCAAAAGCCATACCCATGACCAAGTAATACAGAAGGCTGGTGTCCAGTGGGCCAAATTAACATCTGAGGGAGTTGATGGTCTTTCATGGGGTTGGGGCTGCTGTTGTGCCTTACCTTTAGACAGAGTGTTACTTATCAGCCAAGCCTCTCAAACCAATGTGTGGCTTGAATTGTATTAGTTACCAGGAAGGAGTAGGGTATCCAGGGAGTTCAGCAATATTATGGGACTCAGTCCAGGGCAGTTTCTAGTTCTTGGCTGTCACCCCACCTGGACCTCCACTAGTTCATCCAGGAGCGGCTGGGGAACTGAACAGAAGAGTGTCTGTGGCTCCCAGGCTGCCATGGGTCAGTGCCCCAAAGGGAAGAACAAAGTCAGACCTGATGGGATGGGTTGACCTTTAGTTAGGAACAAAAGTTTTATATACAACAATACAGTCCCACTGAAATAACATAAAATTATATAGCAAAATATAAGATTAATAACAAATAAAGATGTCATCCCTCATTCAACTTGGACAAAATGTTGATATAAACCATCCTAATAATAAAACCCTACTAAAATTGTCTAACCATCTAAAATAACTTTAAAATCACAACAATTTTTAATTCCTGACTCTACTTTTCATGCAAGGCTATCATCCCATTTAAATCATGCCAAATGTGCAAAGTCAAACACCCAGAGTATCCATGTTTGTGAAAACTTTTTGTCAGTAATGAGTAAAACCATGTGAATACCAGTGTCCAAAGGATTCAACTGTTAGGTGGGATCTGTGCTTTCACCAAAGCTTCTTCAGGTCTGTATGCAATTCTGGAGTAACCAGTCCTTTAGTAGTAGGTGTGATGGTGTATTTTCCTCAAATTCAGTATGCTGGTGATGGACATTTCTCAAGATGGTCATTATATGCACCCTGAAGCTCTTCATAGATCAGTCTGTCCAGGACATGAAATGAGGAAGAATCATGCCCAGGACTGTTCATGTTGTGCTTGGCTAAAATATTTAGATGATTTTTTGTTTGATATCAGTGAGGTGCCTGGCTATGCAGATTTTCAGTTGGTTGATTATTGTCCTGACATAAAGTGAGGGGCACATCATACTTTGAGCCCTGTAGATGACTCCTATTGAGGAGCAGTTGTTTAGTTTCTTACTCTGGTATGTTTTTCTGGAGTTTAGGCAGGTAAATCCGTTGAGGTTACTCATAAAATGGCAGTTACTACAGGCTGGTGGTTCACAATCAAAAGTCACTTTGGGTTTCCCTGGGTCAGTTTCAGATACCTTCATTGTATGCTCAATGTAATCCTAAGGTTCTTGTTCCTATGGATGTTAAAGGCAGATTTGCCTGGGACTGCTTGGCTGATGGTGGGATTGCTTCTCAGGATTACCCAGTTGTTTTTGATTGCTTCAATTATATCTCTGCAGTCAAGTGGGGTATGAAATTGTCATGGAGATATCCTTGGTGGTCTTTTTATTTCTGTCTAGATCTTTTCTCCTCTTGGTCTCCATGATAGTCAGGGTTGGTTTTTTGTAGGTCGTAGATAAGGATCCAGGATGTTTCCGATTAACCTGGAGCTATATAATTATGACAAAAAGTCCCTTTCTAGGTTGAGTACATTTTTTGTAAAGTTCTCAAGTTCTTTAGATACTCTGGCCATGCAGTTCACTTTGATTTAATGGTGTTCTTCTTGGTGATCAGCAGGTGCATACTTTGCCTGTGTAATAGTAGGTTGACCTTGGTAGGTTTTCTATATAGGTTGTTGGTTAGTCTCTCAGAGCTAATATTCTTTGAGATGTTGAGGTCAAGAAAGATTGCCCTGTCTTTGTTGTGAGTATTGGTAAATCTGAGAACATTTGTGGACCTTCCTATGTAGTCAAAGAAGTCCATGAGTTCTGTTTCAGACCCATTCCCCGTGATGAAGATGGCATTAATGTATGTCATATAACATCCCATTAGCTTGTACAATTGTGAGCTTTAAGTGTTCCCTTTCCCATTTGCCTAAGGCTGTGTTAGCCAGGCTTGGGGCCATCACCACTCCCATTGTGATGCCCCTTTTCCATCTGTAAAACAGTTGTTCTCTAGTAAGATTTTTGGGAGATTACCAATGGTTTCAGTTGTGATGTTGGATCCCCTGTTGTTCAGTTTCATGGATTCTGTTACTGCTTGTAAGCAGTAGTCAAGTGGAAGCATCGTGTAAAGTGCTTCCAAGTCAGTGGTGGCTAAGGAGGAGGTTTCATTCACTGGGATGTTTTTAATCTTTCTTAAGACGTCTCCTGTGTCCAGTATAAAGGAGGCATTGCTTTCAGCAGTTGCCTGATCTGAACTTCAAGAAAGATTGAGAGGGGTTCTGATGCTGCTCCCACTCATGACTGGTCTGTAGGGTGAGTCTAGGATGTTCTTGTGTGGTTTGTATATGCAGAAAAAATTGGGGATCCTCTGGTTATACACAGCAATGAAGCTGAGTATTCTGTTGCTAAAATGTCCAGCTTCACAAAGCTCCTGAAATTCTAGGAGAATGTTTTCATAAGCAGCCTTCACTTGTAGAACTATTTGTTTTTTAGCATGTTTTTGAGGTTGTAACTGGTGGTGTCTGTTACCATGATGCCTCCTCTTTTATCTACTTTCATAATTTTGTCTTGAGGTATCAGAGCTTAGATCTTTCAGTGTTTTAAATTCATATGGTCTAAGGTTGTAAAGCGGTTTCTTGGTGGGCTTAGTATTTTCCTGATGTCTGATTCAGACTTTGCCTCAAAGGCTGTGACTGTGGGGTGGGAGAGAGCCCAAAAGTTACTTGGTTTTTCCATTCATGTATTTGGGGCTCATTGTCCTGTTTGGATTTGTCCTGCAAAAACAGTTTTAGGTTGATTTTTCTTGAAAATAGCTTGAGATCAATGATGGTTTGTACAAGGTTACTTCTCTTATGGGCAATGAAAGTCGTACCTTTCTCAGACTTCCTTTTTGATTTCTGTTTTTTTAGAGTGGTTTTAGATCCTGTTTTTTGCAGGTTGTTGTTTGTTGTCATCAGTGTGGTAGAGCCATCAGAGGGACTGAAAGGTGGCTCAGGTCCCCGACTCCTCTCCAAGTCTTGTGTCTCTGGTGCATGGGGCCTACAGGGGACTTGCTCAACCGTGGATAGTAGGTGGCCTGCACATGTCTGGTGGGTTTTCCAGTTTTCTGTGTCTGGGGGTCATGAGGTTGAAGTGTTCTTGGGCTGAATTTCTCAGGTTCAGTCTTGGTGATACCCTACCTTTCTGAAAATCCTGGTGGTGGATTCCCTGATTAATGTTTGTGGGAATTGATTCAGGCTGGGTCAATGGGGTGCTCCTGGTTTCTTGTGGAGAGTTGATCAGTGGTCCATTGTTTAAAATCAGAGGTTCCTTCCACTGGGTCTGTGGGGTGGATGGTTCTTCAGCCTGGTTCATTGTTGATTTCTCTGGAGCTTAAGAATCTTGTCCGTCTGTTGTCCGGTGTTCTATTTTGTTGAAGATCTCCTGTAGCCTGTTCTCATTGAGTCATTTGGTGTGATGTTCCAGCCTGTCTAGTTCATTTCTGTGTTGTTTATGTAACTCTTGGTTGTACTCCATTAGGAGTTTCACTAAATTAAAGCATGCTTCATTCAATATATTTTCCAGTTGCCACGTAGGGTGTCCTCCACTTTCCTGATGTGCACACTTTTGTATATCTTTAGTCCTTTTGGAATAGTTTTTCTTTCAAGACAAGTTTTTCAGGTACACCTCTTCCCACTGGAGACTCTTGAAGGTTATGAAGTTGTCTTCCAATTCCATGATTAATTCCTTCCCTCCAATTGTGTGGGTTTCTGGAGGGTTGAAGATATATAGGTCCCCAAGTTTAGGAACCTTGAGAATATCACTTAAGGTTATTGCTTCCATATTTTGGTAGCTTTCTCAGCCAGATTTGTATTTATAGCTTGGGGGTAGTGCTGTACAAGTTACTCACTAGGGATTCCCTGTAAGTTGGAACAAGTCTTGTGAAATGAGTACAATTTGAACTACCCTAAGTCCGATGCTCAGAAATGTCCATTCCCAAGAGTGCCTAAAGGTGTTCATGATACATGGTAAAAGACCAAAGTGCATAAAACTGAGACCAGGAGCCAAGCTAAAAGTTAAGGTTTATTTTTCACTGTGTAATAGTAGATGTTTCTATTAAAATCTTATTTTCAACAGTAAACATTCTCTAAAATATCTAATGTTATCCTTAACTCTGTAAAAAAAATGTTAAAAATTAGGTGCTCATGGTTTCTTTTTGTTCGTATATTTTATTTCACTTGTCTAGATTGCAGAGCAAACAAGCACAGTGTGATAACTGATTAACCATCAAGACAGTGTGCTTTTATATCTTTTATAATTTTCTTTTTTCCAAAAATTGGAGAGAATACCTTATCTGTAAGTAGTGGGATTAGGTGGATCAAGGGGGGTTTCCATTGGATAATAACAATGATAGTGGCCAATGTAAGAAAACTTCTCCATCTCTGCTTACGTGTGAGTGGCTTAGTGGGTATTAATCTTATTGGATGGTACAGACGGCTAAGTTTGGGATTCATTGGTTAGTGCTGCCCAGTGAAGGTGCCTGGCTGGGATTGTCATGAAATGGAGACAGCCACCAACGGAAGGACATTAAATTTCGGCACCAATCTTGGGGGTTAACTATATGGTGGTAGTCAGACCTGCCCCTGTGGAACTGGTTGGTGTAGGGTATCTGTGCCAAAATCTGGAGTCATGTCTATAGGCCATTGAGAGACTCCACCAATTTGAACAGAATGAAAACAGTGTTCACTATGATTGGGGTATTGTGGAAAGGTAAGCTCAATCAGATGACAGGTCATTAAGGCAGAGAGGTGCCTAGAGGTACATTGTCACCCTAGTTTTAATTGGTGCCCAGAAATAACAGCTTGTTGTGAATGGAGTGTGTCCGTGGGTTGGCGAGTCATCTTTGTTCTATAATACAAACACCAGAACAACTGGCTGATTTTAAGGGCAAATTCGAGGAATAGGATTGTTGGGTCTGATAGATCATTAGGTCAGGGAGGTGCAAAGAAGGTGGCTATCAGTAAAATAGTTTTCCATAACAATGTCTGATAGACTATATAAATGACAGTGGCCACAAACCTTTCCATTTTTTTTCTGTCTTGGTCTGACAAGTACAAGTTTGGTGGTGTGATACTTGTTTTATTAGAACACTATGTCAGACTTATCAGGAGTATGTATACAGGGCTCCTTGTAATTCGTATATATGATAGCATTTGGAATGACAGCAAGTAAAAGCAGTCTGGAAACAATCACTGTGATTACCCCCAAAGGGCCAGAAAACAAATACTTGATATGCAAATTAATTTTGCTGAAGCCAATTATTACCTCATGAATGGTTTTAACATGCAAACAACAATCCAGTGGCCAGTATCCAGATTATATTAGTTGCCCCAAAGGGTTGCATAAAACATATCCGGACAGTACCATCCATGTCAAGCAATTTGTATGGCTCCATATACTTCACCAAGTCCCTGTATGTAAGATGAATCTTGACCTGAATTTATAACCGATGTGTTTTCATTTACATACAAAAACATGCTTTAATAAAGATATGTAGATTCACATGAAAGGCTGTATTGAACCAATAGGCAAGAGAGACATACTGCATTCAAAGGTGACACTGGCTGCACAAAAGTTTATATTCAGATGAAGTGCATTCTCTCTCACTGATTAGGCAGAGCATCTCCAATTTTGACTAGTAATTTTGTCCTTTCCTTTTGGGAAAATGGACCTAGGTTTCTAAATTAGATACCTGAAGCTTGTTAACCTGTTCATGTTTCCTTGTATCTCAGTTTTCTTCTCATTTCACCCATTTGCATCCTAATAGCTGTCATATTTGTGTTTCATGTCATGTGTTTTCTGTTTTGTGTTCCCATCCCTTCAACAGTTGCTAAAGTTCCTGCTTGTAATGTCACATTATCTCCATATAGTAGATTTGTTCTCTCTGAGATGGATACCTTGGTGCACACCAACTCTTGGTTGGAACCCTTAAACCCCACTATAGGACACAACATTCTTGATGTTTTGTGTAAGTATGGATGGCTCTTGTACTACTCCTTTTGTCTACTCCCATTAGGGATCACCACAATGGATCACTGGTCTGCAAAACAAGTGGTTTTAGAGTTTTTATGGTGTTGAGTTGCCAGTTTGGAGCCCAACCTTCCTCAGAAGGCACACACTCACACCTAAGGCCAATTTAGAATGCCCCATCCACCTGCAGCATGTCTTGAGAATGTGGGGGGAAACTGGAGTACCCATAGGGAAATCCATGTGAATACAGGGAGGACATGCAGACTCCACATAGAAAGCACCCCAGCTGAGAATCATACCAGAGAACCTTTTGCTGTGAGGTGACAACTCTAACTGCTGCAGTCTGTGCTGCCCATGGATGCAACTTCCACTAATCCTCTGGTGTTTCCTTCCCTAGTGAAGTTTAATCATAAACTTGTGACTTTTTTCTTTATATTTTCAAAAGCCCCAATGACAAACCATACCAAAATTAGGAGGTGCAAAACTGCCATCCTCTCTACCTACTTGAAGTATAAAAATTCATTTAATAATGAACCACCCCAGAACTCAATAGAAAACCATGTTTCAGATAGTTTTATGTATTTTTAAAAGTGCATGTGGAATTTCTATCACTCCATATCATTTATAAGTACCATGGAAAAACACACAAATGAACCACACTGGTAGTCCACAAGCACCATAAATCATGTTTACAAACTAACAAACTCATTAAACTATACAGCTGATTCACAACCCTTTTTCTGGAAGGAAATATCAGAAGGATTGCAAAATATCTTGAACAGTATCAGGTCCACTCAAGGAGCTTGTGAAGTTCAGATGGCCTATGAATCCAAAGATTACTATAAAGGGTCAGTGTTGAAATCTAGAGACTCATTAATGAGTGACAAGATCCCCCACCAAAAAAGGAGAAAGGGAAATATCAAACATCATTCTTACCTAGTTAACCACTTTCCTACATGGGGCAAGCCCCCCTCTGCACCCTCTGATATGGGGTTCAAACAACCCAAACCCCAAGAAGTTATACATGTCAACTCAAAAGTTCAATATCCTTCAGAAAAGGGCATACTCCAAGATCTCAGACTTTATGTAAGTCATAATTTTTGTGCATCAAACCTCCAAGTTCGACAAAGCAGGTACTGCAGTTTCCAGTGGTTACCATTATAAAAACTTTTGTTTTTATTTTTCTTAATAAACTTAAAGAATAGTGATCCATATTGCCCAGAACTTATTCATAATGATGCCTCTTACTGTGACCCAATGGACATTGGAATATCTTTTTGAATAAATTTAGTGCTGCTTTCATAGGCTTATAGTTGTTTACTAGGCTAATAACCACAAGGGCCTTTTTAATCCTAGCCATGCATCCCAAATCTCTGACAAGTTCAGGTACCCTTGATAAGTGTAAGCAGGGGCTGGAGAGATGAAACATTTACAAGAAGGGGTTTGGGAGATGAACTATTTACAGGTTGCCTGTGTCCATTAGAGACAGGTGCTAAGCCAAGGATCAATTTCCTGTTCTCCCATCCAGTTTTCCAAGTTACACTTTAATTAGGTTAGGAAGGAACTCTGCTTCACATGGTTCTGCAGATGGGGTAGCCTCTGGGATACATACATATAAGGTGAATGTCTCACAGCAGGATCATTCAAAAGTAACTGGCCACTACTGATTAAAACCCTGCAGTATTCACCCATGTTGGCAAACAGCTGTCCATTCACCATATACTGGTATCAATAAAAGACCAAATAAAACATACCATCCTCTGAACTATCATCCTTGCCTTTTTCCTCACATGACCTCCACCTTTATAGACTAGAACGGGTAACCCCAGCCATGTCAGCCCTTTTTGGTATCTCATGGCCAACTATTAGTGTGATTGGGGTTCCCCGGTCATCATCGTCACCCAGTGCAGCCAAAAACTTCATGGTTTGCTTCCTTTGTGTCACTTGTGTTTTATTTATTTATTTATTTTACATTTGTTAACTGGGAAATTCTGACTGGACCAGGTCCATTTTCAGCGGAGGCCCAGGGAGAAAAGCTTCGGCTTCAAGTTATACAAATACAGTACATCCAGCATAATACACAAAACAGGTTGCATCATGTATGCTGAGCATAGTAATATAACAAGAAATTAATAAAACACTCCAGGTAGTAAAAGATATAGAATGTAGGTAAAAGACGATGTCAGTTACAGTACATCCAGCATACTACACAAAACAGGTTTTGTCATGTATGCTGAGCATAGTAATATAACAAGAAATTAATAAAACACTCCAGGTAAAAGAAGATATAGAACACTGGTAAAAAGACAATGTCAGTTAAACATTGGTAAGAGAAGAAAATATATCAGGTAAGATTCTACAGTTAAAAGTACCCCTTCAGATGATCAAGCCTACAGGGGGAGTAAGACAAGAAAATATATCAAGTAAGATTCTACAGTTAAAAGTACTCCTTCAGATGACCAAGCCTACTGGGGATCAGAGATCCAGCATGTGATCAGAGAGGAGTTTGGGGAGTTAATAGCAGTGTGGGTAGGGTTATGTGATACAAAGGCATAACCAGATACTAAAAACATGCAATTTAAGGGAGTTTTTGAATATGGATGTGAAGGGGGGCAGTGGACACAGATAGGGGAAGAGAGTTCCAATTTCTGGCAATGGTGTGGGAGTAGAGTGCTTTCCCTGCATTATTGTTGGCCTTGGTGATGGAGAGGAGAGATTTTTTCACTAGATCTTAAGTACTGGTTTGCAGTGTAGACAGTAAGTAGGTTGAATAATGAGGGGTTTTTTTCAGGATATTTGAGAATATTGTAGGCTGTGCCCAGCTGGTAATAGTTAAGTAACTGTGGTAGCTCAAGCCATTTTAGTTATTTTAGTGCAGTACAGTGATGGGTTCTATAGGTTGACTTAGTAGCAGACTTGGCTATTTTATTGTAGCATGATTCTAGTTTGTCTAGGTCACATTGTCTGATTTGGGTAAAGACTGGTGCTGCGTATAATAGAGTTGAGAGGAGGTGGCTTTGTGCAAGAGTAACTCTTGCTTTTTTGTGAGAGAAAGGACTTATGCCTGTATAAGGAGCATAGCTTTTTGTGTACTAGTTTTATGGTATATGAGATGTGGACATCAAAGTGGAGATTGTCTATTTCAATACCCAGAAGTTTGATGTGGTTAGAGGAGGAGTTAGTGGTGCCGTCCTTAGATGTTATGGTAAAGGAGAGGGTTTTTTTTGATCTGTTAGAGGTAAATAGCAGTTTTGTCTTTTTGGGATGTAGAATTAGTTAGATACCTGATATCCATTTTTCTACCGAGTTAAAGGTATCTTGAGTGAGTGTATGTAGGGTGGTGGGAGATGAGGCGGAGCAGATCAGGGTTGAATTATCCACATATTGTATGAGTGTGGCATGTTGTGTAGAGCTATTGAGGTTATTTGTGAAAATAGAGAACAGTGGTCCCAATATAGAGCCCTGTGGGACTCCTATGGTGGTTGGAAGTTGTGTAGACAGAGTTCCTTTCCACTGGACTGATTGTTGCCTGTCAGACAAGTAGCTTCTGAACTAGGCTATAGTAGAGGAGGTGAAGGATAATGATGTTAGTGAGTCTAGTAGAATGGAGTGGGAGACCATATCAAATGCTTTTGAGAGGTCTAGGAAAATAGCTGATACATATTTATCATTCCTGTGAAGGTTTATATGATTAGTGAAGGATAGAAGGGCTGTGGTAGTGCTGTGATATGGACGGAAACCGTGTTGTGTGGTAGATAGTAGATTGTGTTAAGAAATATCACCACTTACAAGTGGATGCATTTCTCAAGAATTTTGGATAGGGGCAAAGGATGTCAATAGGTCGATAGTTGGAGTATTCATAGGAGTTACCGCCTTTATGGAGAGGAATGATGTGAAATACTTTCCAGAATTTGGGTAAGTAGGATTCTAGTATCGAGTGGTTGATTAGGATGGAGACAGGATATGATAGGGAGTCACTAGCCATTTTTAGGTATGAAGCAGGTATGCTATCAGCTGCAAATGTGGTTGGCTTTAGATTTAGGAGGAGTTCTTTGATAGTTGAGGTGGGCACTGGTGATAGGCTGAAAAGAGGGGATGATGCGAGATAGGATGAGTTGTGATTTAGGTAGACTGTTTTTGCTTATTTGACTGGACAGGGCTAAGATGGATTTAGTAAAATGGTTATTAAATTGAGAAGCTATGTCTAGGGTGTTGTTAGTAGAGCTGGGTGCTGGAGTAGTGGTTTTTACCTGGCTTTAGTAGGGAGTTAATGGCATGCTAGAATTTTTGTGGATTATTTGAATATTTCCTTTGGGCACTAAGAAAATTGTTTTGTTTTTTATATTGGATTCAGCCTTGGCCTTGTTTCTAAGCTGCTGTTAGTATTGCCTGGAGCTAGAGGTTTTCTCAGTTTTCTAGATTTTCCAGGCTTTATCTCTAGCTTTTAGTAAGGCTCTGGTGTTCCTATTTAGCCAGGGTGCGTAGTTGGCTTTAACTCTGATCTTTCTGCTGGGAGCTAGACTGTTAAGGATGTTAGAGAAGGTAGTATTGAAGTAGTCTACTGCCTGGTCTAACCCAAGTGTCTGTAGTGGTTCCCAGTTGCAGTGGCTTAGGACAGTATTTAGGTATTGTGGGGTAAGGTTACAGTCATCGCATACGAGTTTGTAGACTACTGGTTTGGGGTGACTGGAGTGTTTGTGGAGTAGGATGGTGGGGAAATGATCACTTGGGTCATCTGGGAGACAGCCTACTGTATAGTTTTGTTTAGGGTAGTTGGTTAGTGTCCAGTATGGATTCTTTGTTTTCTTATCTATTCTAGTTGGTTCTTCATTAGTTGAGAGAACCCTTATAGATTGATATGTGTAGAGGGGCTGCTGGAGTTACAGGCTGCCCAGTTGGTGCTAAGGTCTCCTAGTAGGATTGTTTCCTGAGGTAGATTGTCCTTTGTCCAGTGCAGGATGTCTTCTATTATGAGTGAGTTGTTGCCTGGAGGTATGTAGCAGCATATTATAGTGATGATCTTGGTGTTTCTTATGGATAGGACAAATAACAGGACTTCAGCATTTTGTAAAGTGGGTGGTGTGATGTGTAGGAGCTGGAGGTTGAGTGTTTTTGAAGAGAATGGCTCCCCCCCCTTTCCTGCCTGTTCTGTCAGATCTAAGTGTATTATACCCCGAGGGGAGAAGGTCTTCATCTTGGATACTGGGTTTAAGCTAGGTCTCTGTAATGGTGAGCACATCAGGGTTGTAGTGGGCTTTGAATGCATGTAGGTCTGTTAGCTTGTTGGTAATACTTCTTAGGTTGAGATTTAGGATCAGCAGGTCAGATGTTTGTTTGGCTGAGAGGGACCCTGGATTTGGGTGAATGTCAAAAGAGGTTAGCAGAATTTGTAGGAGTGTCAGTATGAGATTTTTAATATTAATTGTTTGTGAGCTTGGACCCTGGATTTGGGTGAATGTCAAAAGAGGTTAGCAGAATTTGTAGGAGTGCCAGTATGTGATTTTTAATATTAATTGTTTGTGAGCTTGGTCTATGTGTGTTTTTCTTAGTGTGGTGAGATGGTGTCATTTTTGTTGGTGAGTAATATGTAATTGTAAGATTTATGATTGTGGGGCAGATGTAGAAGTGTGAGTGAATTTGAGAGGGTGGGCTAGTGTGGGTAGTGTGATAGAAGTAGTGCAGTGGTAGGTCTGTTTGTAAGGAAGTTAGGAATGTTAGCAATAGTAGAGTTATTGACAGGGCTGTGAGTGTGGGTAACATGATACTACTTTGAGTGAGTAGTACAATTAGGATTCCTGGTTGGTTATGTGTGAGGGCGGAGATGTGTTGTCTGGGAATGTGTTGGGAGTGGGATCAGTGTGGGGTGTAATTGGATTGGAGGTGGGGGGGAGCTAGGATGAGTGGGTTGGGCTAGTTGTTAGGGAATTAGGGGTTGGATTACTGGTCAGGTGATTAGGGGTTAGAATAAAGGTAGATCTAGTGGGGGCAGGTGAGAATTGGGGGCAGGGAGGGGACTGGAGCAAGCCCGAGCGCAGCAAGGCTAACACTGACTCCAAGTGTTTCTTTAGGCTTTGGTAAGTATGTAGTGTCAGCTTAAATGGTAATATGTTAAACTGAATTTAAACTGAATTTTTAATTATTTTAAACTGCATGTTTGCACTAAGTTATAGACTATGTTATGGGCACAGAGTATAATATTCTGACATTCTTAAAAGGATATAAAATTAAAGCTGGGGTTAGTTACAGATGAAATAGGAGAGGTAATGAAATGCTATTTTATAGATTTGAGTATTTCTCAAAAGACAATAGACTTTAGTTGGGGGGGGGGACACTAACTGGAGAGTATTATGCAGCTGTTTCTTCCTGGTGATGTACTCATCAGTACAGTGGTTTGATTAAGGAAATATACAGCAGAATGTACTAATACACTCAATAACATGTTGTTTAAGTTAATGCAGGTAAGGTATTTTATTGTCTAGACACTTGGAAGTTAAGTACCTACATTAGTGTTTAGTCTCTAGTTGCAAGACACGTGTTTGTGGGTGCCCAGTGTTCGAGAGAAGTTTGAAATTTCTACTGGGTGATATGGGGGGGGGGGGAGACATGCTTGACCTAATGGGTGGTTTGGATTACTGAAAGAAAAACAGAAGAAAAATGTAAGAGAGCATTAGTTTAAGTTTGCGCATATTGGACTTGGTTTAGCAATAGTCAATAACAAAAACATCAGGTAATGGTTATTCCTGCTTCAGCACCTGATAACATAAAATATTTTCTTATGTCAACATACAAAAATAAAATGTAAATTAATATATAAAGCAGTTCTGCACTAAATTAAGCAAGATACACTTTCAACATATTTAAACACTAGTCAATGCAGTTAGACAGAGCAGTTAAATACAACATGTGAAACAGCCCTTCTGGCTCTATAACAGTAAACAAGGAAAACGGAGCATATCTAGGTGCATATGTGACAGCAGTTCATTAAGCAGAATTATCTAAAGGCATCCTGCAGTGTTAAAAAATAACAGAAAGAGATAGTATATGATGTTGTACTGAAGAATTATGTATTAAACCACAATGTACAGCATACCTTGAATGCAAAAACTTACAGGAGGATGAATACACACCAGGGGAGACAAACAGTTTGAAACAAAAAAACAAAATGGCACCCTGGATTTAAATTACCTCAGGCTATCCAATACAGAGCAAGAGCTGGTGGAGGGGAGGGGTAAAGACTACAGGGAAGGAGAAGGCTGGCCAATGGTTAAATGAACTCTGCAGACACTCACTGTGAAGTGCAAGAGGAAGAGAAACCACTCCGTGAACCTTAAGAAAAGGTATGCTACTTTGCACAGTCACTCTACTTTATACTGTAAAATCAAGGCAAGTGTAGACATTATCTAATTTTACCCTGACATTCTTAAAAGGATATGTAATTAAAGCTGGTGTTAGTTACAGATGAAATAGGAGAGGTAATGAAACGCTGTTTTATAGATTTGAGTATTTCCCAAAAGACAATAGACTTTAGTTTTGGGGGACACTAACTGGAGAGTATTGTATAGCTGTTGCTTCCTTGTGATGTACTCATCAGTACAGTGGTTTGATTAAGGAACTATACAGCAGAATGTACTAATACACTCACTATCATTTGTTTAAGTTAATGCAGGTAAGGTATTTTACTGTCTAGACACTTGGAAGTTAAGCACTTACATTAGTGTTTAGTCTCTTTAGTTGCAGGACAAGTGTTTGTGTGTGCCCAGTGCTCGAGAGAAGTTTGAAATTTCCACTGCGTGATATGGGGGCAGAGACCTGGTTGACCTGATGGGTGGTTTGGATTACCTGAATGCAAAAACTTACAGGAGGATGATTACACATCAGGGGAATCTGTAAAAAGGATGAGAAAAACTTAATGCAATTGTTAGGAGTGTTTTATATTGATGTGTATTCAGCTATCAATTCTATCAGTGTAGGTTCATAAGTAAATACTAGGTAATCTGGCTGCAGACCATTTCAAGCCAAACCAAGAAATCCTATTTCCCTCTAGTTTCAAGTATAGAAGACAGGATAGATGGGAGAATTTGAGGCTGCCCATCCAGTGATCTATGTTTACCTTTAAGATGGGAAGGCTAGTACTCTGCCTGACATGTAGAAGAAGTTTGTTCCAGAGGTGAGGGATATGTTAGGATATGAATCTGTCAAGCCCACATGTCTTAATTTCCTGCTAATGAAGGCTTAGTTCTTTTAACTAGATATTTAAAGGAACATTTGTTCTGAGAAGGAATTGCAAGTCAAATAGGGTTGCATCTTTAATAGCTCGAAAGGCTAGACACAGATCTCCAATGAAGCGTCTGTAAGAGACTGAGCACAGAGAAAGGGGGTGCCAATCTCTCCGGATTACTAAAAAATAAGTGGCCTCAATCTTAGTTATGAAATTGTGTGACATGTTTAGGCAAGCATATAAAAGATCCATTACTATCAATAATGGATCTGGTACAATACAAGTAGAGTGGAATTAAATCTTTGGATCTAGAGATGTCTTTAGAAATTAGATGAGATAGACAAAGGTTTTCTGTGGCACTGTGGAAATGTAGTGGTCAAATGATGAGCAATTATCAGGAGTGCCTAGGTCCCTTATAAGTGTTTGATTAGAGGGGTGCCCTATATACTAAGTGAAACTGTTTTGTTTACCAAAGCGAACTGTGCTACATTTTTCACGTTTAGCGACTATTGCTCTTTTTATCGATGTTGGAGCAATTATGAGTTAGTTGAAGATTGAACAATAATGGCCAATTTACAGTAATCTGGAAATTGATTATATCAGTTCCCATAGTAACCACACATACATATGCAAGTTTTCAATATCTATGCATAACTTTACAAACTTTACAGGTATACAGTTCATTCATCATATCCTTTTATCAGGAAAAAAGACGAGTAAAATACAACGTACCATTCTCTGAACTATCGTCCTTGTCTTTTCTTTACATGACCCACACCATAGAGTAGAAAAGGTAACACAAGACATGTCAGACCATTCTGGTATCGCAACACCAACTGTTAGTGGGGAAGGGGTATCCCTAGCAGCCTCAGCCCAGTCAAGAATTTTAGTGTACATTTCACCAGCATCACTTGTATTTGTGTCATTGACACCATTCTCTGTACTATTTCAGCCATGAGGATGCTCTCTAAAGCCCTGAAACTCTTGATTCCCTTATTCCTCCAAGTACCTTTAAATGTTATTTGCTGACAATTCTACCCATTATCAAAAATACTTACCCCCAGGAACTGGCAATGTAGCTAGCGTTAAACATACCCCTGCAGACTAACTATTTAACTGATTTAACCTAACTGTAGCTATTGCTTCAAGCCTGTTGAATGACAATCTGCAGTGATGAGGACCATCCATAAAGGCTGACTTGCAACTGACAGAAGTACCCATCTATCACCCTAACAAGACTCATCAGCAAAGTCATGGAACACATTATACCTGATATCATAAAGTGAAGGGTAGATTCAGTCTAGTGAATTCTAGTTTGCCTGCACATGTACCCAAGCGCATTCACAGTTGCATATCATCTCTCTGCAAGATAAGAACTAGTTAACGTCTTGTAAAACATACTCTTATTAGACATACTGAAAATGTGTCTGAAGTGCATAACCAATTTGTAGTAAATGGCGTGTGTGTGTCGAATATACCAGTCTGCAGTAGAAATACATGCCTTTATTTACATGTAATGCATCCTTTCTAGAATGTATGTACGTGTGTGCGTATGTGTGTGTGTGTGTGTGTGTGTGTGTGTATATATATATATATATATATATATATATATATATATATATATATATATATATATATAGCTCCCCTTCTAACCATCAAAATTCAAAACATTGAAATTCTGATCATCGAGACCAAAACATTGAATTCTGAAACATCAAAGGTTACAAATGTAACCAAAAAAAAAAAGAGATAAATTGTAACAATTGTATGCAGGGGGGCTTCACCCCCCTGCTCCCCCTGTGGGGAGCTGTACCTCTCCCACACACCCTACTTTAATATTCCAGCTCCTAGACCGCACTACAGTGGAGTAAAGGGAAATCTCCCATTTAGCGTTATATGTAGAAGCACATAGACACACACTTTTCTCCTACCTACACTTACCTTTTTCTTCTCCTTCAAACCTTTGATGTTTTAAAACTCGATGTGCTGGTCTCGATGATCTGAACTTCAATGTTTTAAACATTCAATGGTTTGAAGGGGAACCACAGATATATATATATATATATATATATATATATATATATAGTTTACTGTAGGAAGGTCGTATGCAGTACCATCGAACGGCTAGAAGGTTGAAATATAACACAGAAATCAGAAATATCAGAAAATCAGAATGTCAAAAAGCAAATGCAAGAGAAAGTGCTTTGATGTTTTTGATATTCCCCTGTTTAGGCTGTAAGCTGTTGTTGACGCGTTAATGCACATGACAAATAAACGTGAAGTAGTGCATGATGGCAAAGAAACAGTGGAAATCAATGCAGTGCAGCTTTCCATTTTTCAAACGTGATTGTTATAGTCAAACTAGTGGAATTATACCCGTGCAAACATTTTTTTAATGGTATCCAAACCAGCACACTGTGACAATATAGAAATCATGAAATTAAGTATTGTCCCAACATCATCGATAACACTGATATCTGCATACCAGCAGTCCTTCCATGAATAATGTTGTGCTGATCCACTGATTAATTATTACCATAGTCTAAGAAACATTTTAAAAAGAGCAATGCTGTGCTACAAGATGCAAAAACCTCTAACACTGAGTTCATCCCTTCGTGCTAGCAGCCTGTTGAAAGCAGCCTCTTTATCCAGAAGTCTCCTTCTTTTGAGTGATGGTGGCACAAATGCCAATAACCTGCTTTTAATGTCCTCAGCACTGTTTTGCTCCAACTGTATAGTGTGCAAAACATCCAAAATGTACAACCTTGGTTTACCAAGCAGACTGTGCAGACGCTGATGCCATCCCTCAACTGCATTTTGGCTCCTGGGATAACCAAGTGTACTTCCATTGGTTCCAAACACTAATATCAAATAATAGAGGTAATTTTTCTGTAGTAGTGCAATGCATCCCATATCTGCGATGTCGACCTAGCACATACTTCTCACGTAAGAATCTGCATAGAGGTTTTTCCTTCTCAATTTCTGTCAAGGTGTCTTGCACATAGGGTGTATAAAAGCCAAGGCAGGTATTTCCTTGCACAGGAGACTAAACCTTATTCCACTACCAAAGTCAGAAGCAAGATGTAACTTCTGAATCTGCCTCCAGATTATCTGGTACAAATGAAACCAGCATCCTTTGGCAACACTGCTAGGGAAATGTGCCTGAATAGCATTCACTGTCCCCTTTTCAAAATCACTCAAGACCATGTTAGGTTTTAATAACAAATCATAACAAACACATAGTGTAACTACACAATTCCAAAATGTGTTATAGCAGTCTTCCGACTTTGACGCCATAATGCTATATACCACTGGAATCCCTTTCTTACACCTGGTTCCTCCAACCTACAGTGAATAGTGTAGATTTGTTTACATTCTGATGTACTTATAGGGAAGGTCCCATCCATGAGAATATACTCAGAATTGCACATCTGCAAGTTTGACTGTGTGGTGATAACTACATAATTACCAGCTGGACAAGCCTCTCCAGTGTGTTCAACAATACATGTACCACTTTTAATGGGAAGATAATCGGCAGTTAGGTCACTCAGTTTGCACATCACTGAACATGGTTTTCCTTTTTTGCTGCCTACCCCTATTAACTGACTATTTCAAGGCTGATGTGTTAGGTAAAGAATTTACAACTTCTGTGGGGGTTTCTGACAGTATTTCTGATACAATTTTACATGGGTCTTCTACGGATATTTCTGCTCTCTTTTTAATACTGTTCCTCACCCGATATATTTCACATTTTAGGGTGTCAGGGGCATGATACCTGTACTTTTTATTAACTTGTATCCATCCCCTGTGAGTTCAGTAATACATTGCCCTCTACAGTTCTCAAGTTTTTTACAGCAACACCAATATGTTCTGTTGTGCGTATTTTTTTCTTGTATATATTGGTAACCATCTATTCACAACATTTTATTCCCCTTTTGACTCAATACATTCCCATGATTGTTCCCAATGACTTCAGGCACAAATACTGGTTCGTCTTGCATAGCACTTGTCCTACTGCAATGGAAAATATAAGTAACATTTACTTTTTGGTATCTATCTCTCCACACATTCTACTCTGTATTAAGCTCTTCTCTGTGAATAAGCATACATACCTGCTCATGATGCTGTATTCCAGACAGTATGGTATACTCTCTCTAGTCCATGTTATACAACTAAATGTTTCCACACTTTAAGGGAAAATTCTATCCATTTTGGATTCGTTTCATATGTGCAACAATTACGCATGTCATCTGATCTGCTATTATGGGGTCGACTGCTTTGCGTGCAATCATTTTAGTCTTGGATACCATGATTTCAACCTTCAGACACTCGTCCTACTGCATTTTGCACACACCGGTAAACCATATATATAATGTATATTTTATATATATATAATATGTATATGTGTATATATATATATATATATATATATATATATATATATATATATATATATATATATATTGTGTGTATAAGCACGGTTCTACTTTGAAGAATCGAAATTTCAGAACATCAAACCTTTATCATCGAGGATCGAAGTGCTGAAATATCGAACCTTGTGAATGAAGATTGTCAAAATGCTGAACGAGAACCTTACCATTCTGGTCACTGTAGTGTGATCTCGGAGTTTGGTATATTTAAGTATCAGGTGGTGTGGGGGGTGCACGGGGGCTTCCTCCCTGCAAATATGTGAAAATAGAAGCTTTCACTTTTTTTGTACGTTTGATATTTCAGCACTTCAATCCTCTGGTCTTTGATCTTCGCTTCAGTGTTCTGAAAATTAAGTGCCTCAAAGTGAGTCCATACACACATGTATTAGTGAGTGTCTAGATTATATATGTGCACATATTTGTATTTTACATTTAATATAAATGCCACACACCTGTTTGTGTATATTTTTTATACACAGGTAGATTATCTATATCCACATATATAGACCTATATGTATATAAATGTGAATATCCTGGTTACTGTTAAATAGTGCCAATGTCTTTGTAGACTTGCAAATGCTCATCCCCTTCACCTGTGAGGAGTAACTCGGTCAGTGGGGAAATGTCTGTTCCCATGGATCTGATCACCAGTTATACATCTGTTTTGTTTGAATGGGTGTCGCAGGAAAACAGGACATACAGGGATTCACAGATGCTTATATTGAATACAGTCTCCCTTTTCTTTCAAATCAAAAAGGGGTTCAAGGAGTTGTCACCTCTTTTGACAAATTTAGATAAGTAGCATCACAGTATTGAAATGCTGATGGCAGAAATCCTTTAAGTAAATCTTTTCAGATCAAAAAAATGGGTCTTTATTTACAAATGCTCAAAAAGAAAATAGATTCATAGATTGTTATTAAGCTTACTACCCTGGGGCCTTTCTAAGCCTAGCTAAGTTTTTCAAAAAGAATAATGACATACTGTATCCAAACAGGACATTGAGGGTCAGGCCTTTATAAGCTCTCTTTGTCCAGAAGGGGCATGGGTGTCAGGCCTGGTGTAAATTTCCTATTCTCCATCCACTGGTCTAGGTTGTGCTTAAATTGAATAATAGACAAACTCAGTTTCACATGGATGGGAAGCACGTATCCCAAAGACTGCCCCTCCTATGGAACAGATCTGTCTCTCCAGCATGTTCTGTGTATTTTGGTACTGTTTGAAATCTTCTGCATATTCGTAAGTCAAAGTGTGAGGTTTGCAGATGCCTTGTAAGCCAGGAATAGATCATCCCTCAGCAATCTGTAGGAGACTGAGTAGAGGGAAAGGGCTTTAAGGTGCTCTGCGTTAGGCAGACTTGTTACACCTTGTATTGTTTTTATAAGAAACCACTGAGGTCGATATACTTGCTCCATATTCCTAGTTAGGTACTCTGGTTTGATAAGGGCAGAGTACAGTAGGATAATATCCTCTATGGACCTAGATGCAATGCCCGTATACATTACACAACATAAAAAGATTTCCTCATCACTATGGCCACGTGGTGGTTGAAGTTAGGGATGCTGTTTGTGCGTACCCAGATTCCTGATCACTGAGTCAACTCTTAGGGCTGTATTATCAACATGGTGATTACCCAGGGTGGTTGATTTCCCAAAGGTTACAATTATTAATTTCTTAGCAGTGAGTTTAAGACTATGGCTTAGGTACTATTTGGTAGTCACAGATGGGCCTTCTTGAAGAATAGTAGTGTCTGTGGGGGGAGTCTTATCCCCAACTTTCAGTCTTCTCCAAACTTAGCCATAAACCTTCAGTGTTTGCTTCCACTTAAGAGAAATAGATGCTAAAAAGAAGCAGGCCCAGTACTGAGCCCTAGGGTCTCTGCTTGTGACTGGCCTCTTGGTGGAGATGGCCTCACCTGTTTTGACCACCTGCTTCCTATCAGCGAACCAGTTGGCTATCCAGTGGGTGATGCAGTGCTTTATACCTAACTTAGTGAGTTTATCTACAATGCCTGAGTGGGGTATTGTATCAAAAACCTTGGCCAGGTCTAGGTAAGCTTTGTGCAGAGTCTTGTCCTCATCTATTGCTTCAGTGACCCTCTCAAAAAAGTTCACCAGAGTTAATAGGCATCATCTTCCTTTAACAAAGCTGAACTTTGATGGGTCCAGCCTTTGCAGTTCACAATGTCCTCATTTGTCATGTTTATGATTCTTTCCATGGTTTTACATGTGAGGTTGGTCAGACTTATGGATCTGTAGTTGCCTGGATTGGTGGTTTGACTTCCTTTATGCAGGGAAATGACTGTAGCCATCTTCCATTCCTTGAGAACAAAACCTGACTGTAGGATCTAGCTGAAAAGTGATTCAAGTGGACCAGAGAGGTCATGTTTCATTCAATTTATTAAGCATTCTGGGATGTTATCAGGGCCCATCAATGCAGGGTTTTTATTTTTCTCTCTCCATGGAAAGTGCATTGAAGACCTGTTCCCTAGTGATGCTTGGAGGGACTATGGTATACATTGTTTCCTTTGGACTATCAGGGGAGTGGGGGGAGAAATTTGAGCTGAACCTGTCTGCAATGTCCTCCGGTTCAGTGTGGATGTCATTTACAATAAGTTCTGTCGATTGTTGTGATTTCCCTTGAAGTTACATACATAGCTGTAGAAAGCGTTGTGGCTGTCCTTTGCCTGAGAAGTTATTTTTCTTCAAGTTTAGCCTCTGAAGTATTAATTAAACTTTTTTGCTGCCTATTTAGACTGGTCAGGCGTTCTTTTTTTAGTATGTTGGACTTTGAAAAGTATGGTCTCGCTTGATGTTGTCTTAATTCTAGTACTTCATTCTTAATAGTATTTAAACAATTTGAGTCATAACCTCATGCTAAAAATTAATTTGTCATTTTGAGCATTTGTTCAGTACATGTTATCAGTATTAAGCATACTTGCTCGCATATATTGACTTTTTACAATACCCTTAAATGTATGTTTAACATGCATACATCTGTGTAAGTATTTATTCGTATATACAGCTTTTCTATAAATGCTTGTATAAATCAAAGTTCCATTAAATTGTAAACTGGAAAATGTATAGACTTTTGTTCTCCATCTACTGGTACCCCTGTTCTTTGGGGATAATGTTAGACAACTGCATGAATTTCCTGAGTCAGCTGGAGTCAGTGTTACCACCAACTTTAGCAAAAATGATGAAACCTTAAATAAGAGCGATGGCAGTAGTAACATCACCAACACAGTTTCTGAGCGCACACATCAAATAATACTGTCAGTTTCTCCATTTCTTTTTTCAGATGAGGAATCCAGTGCAGGATTTAATGGTGGCAACAATGAACAGCAAATCAACCAGAGGAAAGAAAAGGGGTTGAGGAAGGGGGGCAGATGACAGTAAATGGTTCTATTTTCAATCTCTGTGATTATGTTTTAACAATGATGAATTAAGCAAGCTTTCTAAAATGGTTTCCTTTATTCCTAAATCAGTATCATGGTTTGGGTGGTAAATATTTGAGATACATGTATTGTATATGAACAAGAATGGGGCTGATTGACAGTGATACCCAAGGCAATATTGTGGTGAAGTACAAGAAGGAGGGAATATGATGAAAATGTAGGAAGCTTGAGATAGGTAGGTAAAAATAGGAGCAATAGTGAGCTTGAGATAGGTAGACAGAAATTAGAATTCCATGAGAGAAGGGATAGTTTCAATGTTATAATTTAGTAAGGGAAGAGATACTTTGGTTATAAGAACAAGGAAAGACAGAATGGTTGGTCAGCCTGGAAGAGCAAAGTCAGTTTTTGGTTAGGTGTTCCTTAAGCAGTCATTTGCATTTGGCTGTGTTGCTAGAATTTAATATTGTCTGAGGCATGGAATTCCAGGACTTGGCTATTTGGTGGGAGAACAGACCGTTACCCTAACAATTATTAGGTATAGTTACTTTGAGTTGGAGGATCTTGGTGACCTGCCATTTGAGTAGGGCTGCACTATGCTTTTGAGTGCTGGACAATTGTCTGGATGGTGGAAGATGGAATGAAAGAAAGTTAGCTGGTTGAGGGATAGGAGATTGGGTAGTTCAATCCAATTTAGTTTATGAAGTGCTGTGGAGTGATGTGATCTTTAAGGGAGGATAGTAGAGAATCTTGCAGTTTTGTTAAAGCAGGACTCCAATTTGTTTAAATCTGTTTTCCAAAATTAGTGAATATTGGTGAGGCATATAGAAGGGTAGAGAATAGATGAGTCCAATCTATGGAATGTCTAGTGGCCTCTGTTAGGTGTGGTTTGACTCTGAATAGTGATCCTAGCTTAATGTAGACCTTTTTGAAAGTCAGAGCAAGGTGTTTGTCAAATTTTAGGTTGCTGTCAATTGTGACTCCAAGGAGTTTAGTGTGCTGGACAGGTTCAATTTTAGTCTTATTGGCTGAGTAGATTATGAAGGGGGGAGAGTTATCAGGAACTTTGCTGTTAGTGAAGAGAATAAGCTTTGTTTTATTTTGACGGAGTATGAGTTGAGAGTGTGAGAGGTATTTTTCAGAGTCTTGGAAACATTGTTGGTCTGTTTGTAGTTTTTAGGAGATCTTGCGGGGGAAAGCTGAACATATGGGGGAGGAGTGATCTGTGCATTGAACGATGGTTGCATGCTGGGTGGCTGAGCTGAGCCTGTTGGTAAATATGGTGAAGAGCAATGGACCAAAAATTGAGCCTTGGGGTACTCCAACTGAGACTGGTAATAGGGTGCAGAGTTCATTTTTCCACTTAACTACCTGTTAGCAGTCAGTCAAGTAGCTGAGAAACCAGAAGAGGGCTGGCTGGATTAGGTTTAAGGAAACTAGCTCATTTAGTAGCTTTTGTTGGGATGCTGTATCAAAGGCCTTAGACACATCAAGAAAGATTAGATGATCTGGTTGTCATTTCTAAGTTGGTTGACTGAGTTTGTAAAACTAACAAGGGCAGTGGTTGTACTCTGTTTAGGTCTAATGCCACATTAAGATGCAGATAGGAAACTTCTGCTTAGTAGATAGTTGGAGTTGTCTTTGTATGCATTTTTCAAGAATCTACGCTATGGGATGGAGGAGGACAATTGGCCTGTAGTTTGAGAACTTTCTAGAGAAGCTGCCTTTGTGAAGAGGGATGATACAAGAGACTTTCCAGAGTTTGGGGATATCTTGCTCAGCAATGGAACAGTTTATTAGGAGAGAGAGAGAGGGTATGAAATGACATCTGCTGCTAGCTTTAGAAAGGAATTGGGATGTTTTTCAGTTGTGAAGGAGGAGGGCTTAAGTTTGGAAAGATGTTTTTTGATGGTATTAATTTGAATTGGTTTGACTGAAAACAAATTGAGGGTTCTAATTCATTAGGAATAGATCAGGGGGTCTTACTGCTATTTATTTTACTTGGGAGATAATAAAGTGTGAATTAAACTGTGGGGCAATGCTATCTGTGGAATTTGTTGTGGTTGGAGCTGGGGTTATCTGTCCAGCCTTTAGTAGTTTGATGGCTCTCCAGTATTAAAGCGATGAGCCAGCAGACTATAGCAAATTGTCTATTACCAAAATTTCATGGCAAACATGAAAAACAGAGACAAAACCAGACCAGTTTCAGCTATAAGGTTAACATAGCCTTTATCAGTGTTATTCAAAAACATGACTTCAATACCTCCATTTTATAGTAGACATGTTAATAATCTGAAAAATCATTGGTCACTCACAAATTCTCATTAAGCCCTGGTGGGAATAACCCACCAAATTTAATGATCCATTTATTTTCCTTGGAATTCAATATAGTATGCCATCTGGCTTTATTCATCCTGTTGCCCATAATTTTATCAATCACAATGAATCTAAAGGAGGCATTCTTGTGTATCATAGTATGTTTGTAGAGAGCATTGCTTGTCTTTTTGGTTCTTATATCACCAAGATATTCTGATATACGTAGCCTTAAAGGTCTAGATGTTTGGCATACATAAAAAGCAGAACAGGTACATGTTGCAAGGTATATGACCTAGTCCATGCCACAATTTGCAAAGAACCCAATATTATGTACATTCCCAGTTTTGTTACTTCTGAAATCTTTGGATTTGGTTACACTCCTGCAGTGGGTACAATGGCCATAGGGGATGCACCCCACAACTAAGTTTCAAATCAAGGTTTTCTGGGTGAAATCCAATTTGGACCTACCACTGTGTTTGTAATGACTAAGCTGAGAACCTATATTCCTGCCACTCTGAAATGAAAAGAAGTATATATCTTGTAGAAAGGTTGACATCCGCAAGTAGTATGTTCCAGTGCCTCTGTACACTATTCAATAAAAGATCAGTATTTCTCCCATAAGTAGTTACTAATCGGATCAATGATTATCTGGTTTCCTCTGTTTGTACTGCAAGAGATCCTTCCTGTTAAGTGTAGATACCCAATTGCTAGCACTGAGGATATTACCTATTTTAACCCCTATCCCTCAATCTAGTGTTTAAATCATTCTTAAAGTGTTCGTAGGTTTCTGGATGTGAACGTGTACATTTCATCCTTAGGAATTGGGATTTTGGAATATTTCTGCAAATAAGTGGTAGATAAAAGCTGGAAGCATGGAGAAGGGAATTGTATTGTGGGTATTTTCGCTAGACCTCTGTCTCTAAAGTATGGTCAACATTCCTGGTGATCAGGACATCTAAATTGGCGATTTGTTGAAAGCTATAATTCACTGTAAATTGGATGCCTCATTTGTTGTCATTAAGGTATCCCACAAACTCCATTAGATATTCCTCATCAGATCTCCATACCATCCAGCTGCCACCTCGTTTGTGATCTGTCATATCTTTGGATGCTATAACCATGGATTAGGATTCACTGTCTGTTATGTGGGGATTTCTGTTAGTACTGGTAATTTGGGGAGTATTGGGTGATAGTTGCGTGAAATTAACCCCTGGATGAGGATTGACCTGTTGGGTTTGATAAGTAGAATAGTAAGAGGTAATTAGCAGAATAAATAGTACAATGGAGCAACATTGTGTTTTCATTTAATTTGAAGTTAAGTGTTTTGCTGGTGAATGGTATAGGGAGTAAATAATGAGGGTGTGGCTGCTATAAGGATGGGTTCTACTGAGGCAAAGAAATGCAATCTGTTATAGTATATGGCTAATTGGCAATTATGTGTAAGACTGTGTTTGGATGAGTAGTTAGGGTGTGTGTTTTGTGGGTAAGTTTAAAATTAGGGATAGTGGGAGTGCATGGGATTTTGGAGTGGAGTATGGAAGTGGAGTGAGGGTGAATGGAGCGGGTAGAGCCAATCTGAGGAGGTGTACCTTTATAAAAGAAGAGTGATAGGTTGTCCTAGTATCTTTTCTGTAATACAGGAATAATTGGGTATTAAAGGCTAAAGTACATTGGTGTAGTAAGAAAAATGAGAGTTTACTTCTGGAAAAGGATACAATGTGGAATATATGGCTACTATTATGGTGGGTGTGATTATAGATTTGGGCCAAAGCAGTATGGGAGGGGAAAATAGTTGGGAATGGGGCTAGAAACTAAACCGAGATAAGGAAGTAGAAAACAAACAGAAGTGTATGTATGACCCTAGCCCTGAGTAGCATCCTGCCATCGCTCAGAATGATACCACAATATAAGGACAAAATGATTGATTTCAACAATTGGCTAAGCTTCTGGTGTCATTCAAAGGGAATCCAGTATCTGTCTGCCTGGGACGACATGATCGACAGACCATGATGCTTTGACAGAGATGGTCTGCACATGTCACCCCTGGGATTCAGGTTACTGGCTAAGGCTCTTGCCACCCCTATAGTGCCTTTTTTAGGCAAAGTTCAAAGGACAAAACCACCACCGTAACTGGTACAAGCATGCAAAATCTGAAGGTAATGCTACTCAATGTTAGAAGTCTAAACCTCAAAATGCACTCTCTCGAGGCACTCCTAAAAATGGAGAACATTGATATCTGTGCAGTAAATGAGACCTTGTTCAAGGCTCCAGAGAGAACCCTTGCAATACCAGGCTACAACTCTTACCACACTTTTCGGCTACCAAAACAGGATCGAAACACTAAAGGTGGAGGAGTGTCCATATTTACCAAGGATATTCACACCACCACGTTAGTTGCCCAACACAATGCATCTGAAATTCTCCAGGTGCAACTAACACTAGGTAAGACTGCAATGCAAATTGTAGCTTGCTACAGATACCCCACCATGCCCCAAGATTCTCACTACACCTTTCTAAACATACTGAAAAATATTAATATACAGCCAAACACCCTAATACTGGGTGATTTCAACTACCCTGCCATTAACTGGGAAAACTACTCGTGCACCAACACCTTTGCCCAACGGTTCTTGGAATTCATAAATTCCAATGCCCTGGAACAACTAATCCATAGTCCCACCAGGGGCTCCAATATCCTAGACCTGGTCATTACCAACATGGGAAATCGATGCTCCACACCTATGGTTACCTCCTTGTTGGTCAGGTCAGACCATAAGCTAATCACCCTTAACATCCATATCCCACCCCCACCCCCCAGTAAGGAAACCTCCATAAAAAACTTCTCCAAGGCCAACTTCATGCTACTCAAGTCAGAAGTTACAAACTTCATGACACCCATGCAAACGGGAACTGAAAGTTCGACTGCTGAGTCCCTACACAAAGGCATTGTACGAGCACATCCACTCATGCATGAATCATGCCATCCCAAATAGAACCAAGATGCTCTCCTCCAAAAAAAGGAAGCCAACCTGGTGGTCCCATCCCATAAACAAACTTTTCAACAAAAGAAAAAAAACTGTTGCAGAAAAGAGGAAAATCCCAGGATGCAAAAAAATCCCTTACCAGCCTCAGTAAGAAGCTGAGATCCCTCTTAAAATCCGTCAAAGCTAGTTACAAAAATAAAATTGCCAAAGATTCCAAAGACAACCACAAGGCATTCTATAACTATGTCAAGAATGTAAATGGCAATGCTCAGATCTGCTCTGAGCTACAACAGAATGGCATTAAATATACTGTTCCCAAGGATATTGCCAATATCCTGGCAGATCGATTCAGTGCCAACTTCACCCTCTAAATGGCCCATCTCAATACTGGAAGATTGCCAAATTCCGGTAATGGCCACACAGGTAAAAACGCACTCTCCAAAGCTAAGAATACAGCATCCATGGGACCAGATGACATCACGGGCTGTGTACTACATGAACTACAAAATGAACTGGCACCTCACCTAAGTGTCATGTTTAATCATACCCTCACCTCAGGCTTCATGCCCACTGAGTGGTGCACAGCTACAGTTATCCCACTCCACAAGGGGGGATCCACCTTGGATCCCAGGAACCACCACCCCATCAGTCTGACAAGCCTGATCTGCAAGGCCATGGAATGTATTATAATGGAACTTATAAACAAAGACATTGGCAACCTTCAAACACTGGACCCCACCCAGTTTGGGTTCGTGAAGGGATGATCTTGTCTCCTGAACCTTATTAACTTCTTCAAATCAGTCTCCAGAGCCATGGACTAGGGTAAGGCAGTCCACACAGCCTATCTGGTCCTCACCAAGGCCTTTGACACCATCCCCACTCTACAATCCACTCTGCTACAGGCCCCATGAGGAGCTCAGTGTCTCTCCAACCTAACACCACTCTTATGTGGGTTCTGTCAGTAAGTCAGTTGGCAACTCATCGAGTGATGTAGGGATTAATGCCCAGCTTAGTAAGTTTATCTATGATTCCAATTTTAAAAGTTTGTTAGCTGTACTTGGCATAATTTTCTTTGCTGGGTTATGTGCGTCATACATATGGGGATGAAAATAAGGGTCCAATTTATTTAGTTTGACAACAGCACAGTATTTCATTGCATTTGGAAGTCAAAAGAGCAGGACATATTTTCACACGTCAGTCTAAAGCTACAGCTACACCACTCATGTTCATGTACTTGTTTATTTATATTTCTTTATGGTTAAAGTTCCATTGGAATTAAAACCACTTTCCCATTGATGCCCATAGAGATAAGATCCATGTGTGTATATAATATATAATTATTTTGGGCAACATGAACAAAACAGGAATTCAAGCAAGAACATTTATAACTTGATATGATGGGAGCAAACGAGTAAGAAAGGATATGTATTTACCTATGGGCCAGATTCACGAAGGCTTGCATGGAGTCTAAGAGTAGAGTAAGACTCCATGCAGCCAACATGTCTGCCGAGCAATCCAGGAACAGCCGGTAGGGGCATTCAACAGAGCTCCCAAAATGAGTCCTACACGGACAGGGCTTGGATATGCAAATTACCTCAATTGCAGGCGAAAGCTATGCAAATGAGGTAATTTTGTGATCCAGGAAACCCGAACCAGTCCGAGTAAGAGTAGTGTTATTTGCAGAAATGTACTCAGTTGACAACTGAGTATGGTTCTGCAAATAGCAAAACGGAGCCATGACAGATCCATAAAAAGGATGCACCCAGTTGAGGAAGCATGCCAATGGCCAAAAATACAGCCATTGGCAATGTTCACTGATGCAAAATAAAATAATTTTTTTTCATCCCGATCCCCAGGGTTTAAGCGTAGCGCCGTGCAAATGCGCTGCACTCTAAACACCAGAAAATCAATAATTAAGATCCACAAATGTGGATTTTATTGCTATACTGAATTTACAATGCAAGGGAATGGCAGGCTGAAGACAACATGGCCACCGAGTAGAGGTTGCTAAGGGGGGAGGCTCAGTCAAAGAGATGTAACCAAGCATTAGTAGGCAATCCTATGCAAATGAGGGTTAGGATAGTGAATCGCAAGTTTACATAGCAAATGAGCACAGTCAGTGGAGTGTAGGAGTAGGATAAGGGGAGTAACAGAGAAGAAGATAGGTGAAATCACGAGGGGGGTATGTACGAAAGAAGTGAAGCTCATTGGAGCAGAGTGGCATGTGTCAGTTGTCATTTACATATCAGTGGTAGAGGTGTGTCAACAGGTAGGCTAGGTAAAGGCAAGAAATTGAAGGTGTATGCCGTGGATAACACTAAAGTTTCTTGTAGAAGTGCTTACAACGTGTTTGCGCATGGGTGCATGCCTGTATATCCGAATAAGACTGTGTACGTGTGTGTACACCTGTGTGCGTGCGTTTAAGCCGGAGTAAGCATGTCTAAGGATGTTTAGAGTTGTGTAAACGCATTTGCGCCAGTGTGCGCGCCTTTTAGCAAGAATAAGCAAGTTTTAGTCAGTGTAAGCATGTGTGCGCGTGTGTGAGCTGGTGTGCGCGGCGCTGCCCCCCTGAGGAAACAGAAATGGAAAAGGAAGCACAACAAATAGTAGGAAGTTAACCAGGGAGTACTAGCAGAGCTAGCAGGTGAAAGCAATCAGAATCAGGCAATTACACAGGCAGTACACTAGCCCAGCCCAGCCCAGCACTTAAAACTCTGCAAACAACATTCCACTGTGTTTCTCTCAAGAGACGCTGCAACACTGCAGTAAGCTAATAGAAGTGAAAACTGAAAAAAATTTACTGAGACAAATGTTAGGGGCTGCCATTGCTGTTATTAGGTGACATATGCAACATGCTGAGGGTGGTGACAATGCGAAAGCTGCCGGACAACCCACAGTGAGGAGACGGAGAAGAGTGTACAGGCCCAGGGTAACCTACCAGGGGCTACATGAGCTGGAGATAGTGGAGCGCTATAGATTGGACAGAGACCTCTTGCAGCAAATTGTTGAGCTGTGCAGGCCACGCCTCACACACAGAACCAACAGAGGGGAACCCATCCCAGTGGAAACCAAGGTATGTGTTGGCCTAAGAATATTAGCAACAGGTACCTTCCCGAGACCAACTGGTGATATGATGGGGATATCACAAGCATCAGCATCCAGGGTACTGCACCAGTTCCTGGATGCCATGTCAGCACATGTCGGTGATCATGTATATTCCCTCAATTCCCGTGAGGTATTGACCAGCAGTATGCGTCTCTTCCAGCAAATAGCGGAATACCCTGAGGTAGTGGGTGCAATAGACTGCACACACATACGCATAAATAGCACCAGCCGGTGAGCAGGGTAGGGTCTACTTCAACCGCAAGGGCTTCCCCTCCATTAACTGCCAGGTCATGTGTGATGTCCAGGGCATAATACTGAATATGTGTGCTGGCTGCCCTTGAAACTACCATGATTCCCATATCTGGCATCTGACGCAGCTGTACCAGACATTTGCCAGTGGGGACATCCCTCATGGTCACCTAGTGGGGGATGCTGGCTATGCATTGGAGCCGTGGCTGATGACACCCATCAGAAATGCACACACACCTGAACAGGAACGCCATAATTAGGCACACACACAAACATGAAATGTAATCGAGCATGTGTTCAGCCTGCTCAAGTCACGGTTCCAGTGCCTGGACACATCTGGTGGAGCCTTGCAGTACTCACCACCTACATGTACCCAAATTGTCATGGTATGTGCCATGCTACATAATATGATCCTGCGAAAACAGCTGCAGCAGGAGCAGCATAGGCCTGGGCCAAACAGCCCCCCACCATTGCCAAGGCCATCACAGGCAGAGAGTGACTCGGAGGAAGAACAACCTGAGCCTGCCCCAGTAGGCAGAAGGAGGCGTGCCCAGTATGCTTTGGCCTTGGCAAAGAGGCAACGCATAGCACATACACTGGCTCAGTAGGAACCCTGGAAATGATACCTCTCTCTGACTCACTCAAATAATAACATAGATGCCTAACTTGACACTACCTGTTTCCAAACATGTATAAGGAGTGCAGTATGTGCATCCGACATAGGCAGCCCTGCAGCACCACCTGAGGCATGATTGCCATGTGTTAAGCAGTATAAAGTAGTGCTAAACAGCTTTCACCACCATTTAGTATATGTAAAGCAATTGCACAAAGTAACACTATCACAACTGTGGTCAATGTTGAGCAATATTGGGCAATGTTCTGTAATGTTGGTTAACGTTGAGCAATGTTGGACAAGCCTGGTCTACGTTGGGCATAGCTGAACAAAAGCCAACATGCTCATATTTGCTCTACTGGCTCTTAAGCAGTCTGGTCTGCTCAGTATGAAAATATAAAGCAGTGACAGGCCTCGAACCCAGGATACTGTGCACTACAGTCATACTACTGAACTACTAAACCATGACAGTATTGCACTGGTCAGCCTGTATGAAGAAATGTTGATAAGTCTATGCAACGTATCTCATGGAAACCCTGCAGGCACAGCATAATCCCTGTTGAGTTATGACACAAAGGTGAGCCCTGCAGTAAGAATAGAATCTGATTTTCAACACACATATAGTATAATTGTTAATATTATTCATGTTCACACACATCAACAAATGTAGTGGACTTCAGGCAGCAACATACTGAAAGGTCACAATGGGCATGCTCACACACTTGAATAAATGAGACAAATGTCAGGCAACAGAACACTGAAAGGACAGACTGGGCATGCTCACACACTTAGGCCATGTCTGAGTATAGCAGTGAGCCACACATATCCGGCAGTTGCATGTGTTAACACAGGAACCTCTCAGTATTCACCAGTCTGCCATGTGCACACAGTTATATGACAACAGACACATATGTAATATATCGGAACCCTGTCATAATACAATATGTTCTGCAGATACTTAGGTTGTTTGTAGAAAGTGTGAAAGCAAAGAAGAGAAAAAACCTGCAATCAGTATCATCAATAAACAATGTGCATCCCGAACATTACCGTAGGTGCATAAGTTGATACTAGCCTATCTGCCCTAGGGCATGTATAAGCCTAGCCAGAGTGTATTTGGCTTTTGCAGCATTGTTAGATTAGTAGACTGTGCCTGTAAATAGTAGGTCACACAAGATAGGCCTTTTACATTTGCTTTATTGTGCCTCTGTCCAGCAGGGACCCAGAAGAGATTCCAGGGGTAAACATACGATCACCCATCCACTCATCAATATGTCTCCTGTAGGGGGTCAGTGGGGAGCTCAGCCTATGCGGGACTGGGATCCCATTCCAGAGTGAGGGGAGCATCTGGGATATAAATGTGTCCCTCCAGCATGTCCTATAAATATCTGTGCTAAGGTGCAAGTCCCTGGAGCGTGTAGCTCTAAGGGATCTGGATATCCTGAGGTGGAGCATGTCCATTAATTCTGTGTTGGACATGGCTGTAAACAACAGGCACAGATTGCATCCGAGTAGGTGGTAAGCGACTGAGTAGAGCTGGAGTTACTTTAGCCAAACTGCACAGGGCATCTGTGTGAGTCCCTAGATCCACTTGGTAAGGTACTTTTGTGCTCTACAACTCCAAAACGACAACAAACCAGGAAAAAGAACGTGAGCCAGATGAATGATCCACCAGAATGCTAAAATAATTAGAAATCCACTTCACAACACGTAAATACGATCAACTACAATACAGTTGCTGCAGGTGTCGGGTAAGGTACATCCCAAATGGGGCATTGTTTCCAGTCATGGGCCTCATGAGTATAGGGGCACAATGACTTTACTTGATCTAGATGTGAAACCTGTTGGGATAGGGAGGGCTATATAGAATGTCTGTCTAACCACTATGGCAATGCGATTGTCAAAGGCAAGATTACAAACTACTCATGTCCCCATATCCCTAACAACTTCTACCATGCTTAATGTATTAACACCTATGTGGTAGTGTGGGCACTATGTGATTTCCAAAGGGGATGACTATGCATTTAATGGCATTCAGCTGTAGGCCATGGCTCTGGCACCAGTTATCCATCTCTGTGAGACCCTTTTGGAGGATGCTTGTGCCAGCTGGAGAGTCAAATATGGCACCCAGTTTGCAGTCATCTGCGAACATGGTCAGCCATATTCCTCCTGTGTTAGCCTGTATGTCAGAGGAATATATACTGAACAAGACAGGTCCCAGGACTGAGCCTTGTGGGATGCCACGTGTAACTAGACATGGCACCTGTAATACATACCATATGGGTGCTATCCCTGATCCACTTAGCAATCCATCTTGTGACATATGTGTTGATATCTAAGCTGGTGAGCTTATGTATGATGCCCAAGTAGGGTATTGTTGTGAAGGTGTATGCGAGGTCCAGGTAGGCTGTGTGGACTACCTTCCCTATGTCTATGGACCTGGTAACTGTTTAAAGAAGTCGACCATGTTCAAGAGGCAAGATCTGCCCACAACAAAGCTGAATTGTGTATGATCCAGTGCTTGTAGGTTCCCGATGTCTGTGTGTATGAGTACCTTGATGATACGCTCCATAGCTTTGCAGACCAGGCTAGATAGGCTTATAGGGTGATAGTGTCTGGGGTCTGTTGTGGCACCACCTTTGTGGAGCGGGACCACTGTTGCTGTACGCCATTCCTTGGGTACATATCCTGTAGTAAGTCTGATATTGAACAGTGACTTCATGTGAGGGTTACGTTCGTCATGAAGCTTGTGTAAGATGCAGGCCGGGACACTGTCCGGTCCCATTGATGCTGTGTTGTCTGCCTTGGAGAGGGCAGCACTCACCTGATCATCTGTGATGTCAGGGAGGCTACACTCTGTTGGGATGGACATTTGCTCATTAGGGGGGATGGGGGGTGACATTTGCACTGAACCTGTTTGCCAGGATGATGGCAATGTCTTTGGGTTCAGTGTATGTATTGTCATTTCGCAGTAACACACAGCATATCTGGGAGTTGGCACCCAGGTTCATGACATAACTAAAGAAGGCCTTGTGATTGTTCTCAGTGTGTGGTGCAATTTACCTTTCGAAGTGGGTCTTAGATGAATTCATGAGTGAACATAGCTTCTTGCTAGTACTGATCAGAGATGCCTCCACTTATTGGGATTGTGGTCTATCATGTAGTAGCCCCCTCCTTTTGTTGTATAGCTTATTTATGGCCGTGGTCCACCAGACAGGTCCCCTGCCTTTGGAGGAGTGAGTCTTGTTCTTATTTGGGATAGCACGATACATGCATTCCAGTAGGTGTCAATAGAATGTGTTTGTAAAGGATTCAGTGGTCTGAGTCATACTTACCTCTGTCCCAGGGTCTTTGAAGGATACCACCTTGGTTTAGAGGAGTATGATGTTTGCTGTTGGTAAGTACTTCACTGAGAGAACCTAGGATGGGGATGGGGGCGGGATATGGATGTCCAGTGAGATAAATGTATGGTCTGACCTTACCAATGAGGGGCATACCTCTGGTGTGCAACATGGAGTCCCCATGTAGGTGATGATCAGGTCCAATATGTTTTCCTCTCATGTGGGTGTGGTGACCAGTTGTGACATAGCATTTGTGTTTAAAAATTCTAGCAACCATTGGGTGAGGGTGTTGTGGCTTGAGTAGTATTCCCAGTCAATGTTTCTGTAGTTGAAGTCACCCCATATAATGGTGTTTGTAGAGACAGTCATATCCTCCAGTGTTCCCAGGAAAGCTGAGTGGGGTTCCTGAGTTTGGGGGGGGGGGGTCTGTAGCAGGCTACAAACTGAAACTCAGTTTTGCCCACTGTTAGGTGCACATGTATGGTCTCTGATGCTTCCTGCAGTGCTACTAACCTGGAGGTGTGTGTATCTGTGATGTATACGGATACTCCTCCTAAAGTTGTTGGTTAGTCCGAGTCTTGTGGCCGAAAAAATGGTATGAAGTATAACGTGGTAGTACTGGTGTGCATTTGGGAGCCTGAACCAGGTGTCTGTTACTGCACAGATATCGACATTCACCATACTGAAGAGAGTCTTGAGTGCCTGCATTCTGGGGTCTAGACATCTGGTGTCGAGCAGCATTACCCGTACTTCCTTTTACCGTGTATTGTCCATGGAGGTGGGTTTGTCATTTGAGCCTTGCCCAAAAAAGGCACTGTGGGGGTGGCAACAGCCTTAGCCAGTATTTGAAAGTCCAGGGATGACAGGTGCAAGCTGTCCATAGCGAAGCTACGTGGCATGTCAAGCATGTCATCCCAGGCTGTGACAGACACTGGATCCCCTTTGAATGACACCAATATGTTAGCCAACTGTTACAATTGATCAGCTTGTCTGTATACTGTGCCATCATTCTTGGTGAGGGTAAGATGCTACACAAGGTAAGGGTCATACTGGCCTGGGTTACATGATCACAGAGCTCCTCTATGTCCCTTTTCATGTAGTCCAGGGAGGAACATCAGAGGTAAGTCACACCAGCATGGACAATGATGGAGCCATATTAGTACTTGCTTTGGAGTGACCTGAGTGCATGTTTAATGTGGCAGAACCTGCCACCCAACAGACAGCGCAAAGTGTCCTCCTCCTTGTTCAGCCTGGTGAGTGTGACGTCAATGTGTCTGACAATAGAGTCATCTTTTACAAGTGTATTAGGTGTGTTTTTACCCCTAAGGGCAGTGACTGTGTGGCACACTGACTTTGTGAACCATGTGATATGTGGGTAATGTCGTGGGGCAGCAGTTGTCTGGGTGTCTGCTTAGGAGGTCTCTGCTGCTTAGGCAGATATTATGTAGAGCCTCCAAGTATGTAATTTTGGTAATGTAGTTTGTTTGCAGTCGCTATAGGTGTATGCGTGATGGAGTTGTGGTGTGTGTGGTTACCTTCACCACCTGATAGACTGTGCTGGTCATGGGTCAAGAGAGCTCAGTGTCCTGTTTGTCTATATAGTTGCATCTCCCACATATATCTGAGTTTGTTGGGAGGAGGTGAGGGTTGTCTGTGTACATAAGGCAGTTGTAACATTGCCTCAAAAGTCCCATATTCAGCAGCTGGACTGGAGAGTACATGCAAAACCAACTGTAGGACATGCCAGGATATTATGATGGCATACTCTCTGTTGACTGATCAAAAGGGATTAGTAGGGCATTAAGTGTGTAAAAGAGTATAACAGGGGTTTATTGCTCAGGTATGCTGGTGTGTTTGAAAGATTATCTGTGAAGGAGTCCAGACAGAACCATGACACTTCCTTCAGCTATGTCATACACAGCACTGTACACACATATATGTCCTGAGTCAGGGCCAACTGTACCTGACTGACAATGCCGACATCCTGTCAGACAGGCCCATACATACATACCCACCTCCCACTGACAAATGTCCCTATCATCATACCAGGAGATATCGCATGTAGAATGGGTAAACAGCTCATTCCAAAGCCAAAAACATGGCAGCAATTGGATGACATTTTTCCCGATATGTCATAAGTGAACTACAGAACAAACAGACCCTGCACCTGAACAGTCTGTTGAGCCACACCCTCTCTACAGGATCTGAAATTGTTGAATGTGTTACAGCAACATATGGCACACCCCACAAGTATTGGTGCACAACAGATCATGGGAACTATAGTCCTATAAGCCTGTGACGTCTGATATGCAAGGCCATTGAGTCCATCATGATTGAAGTCATAAAAAAAGCTATTGGAAGCCGACAAACATGCAGCCCTACCAACTGTGGTATGATCATGGGCAGATCATGGTTCCCAAACTTGCTAGACTGTTTGCAAGGCAGCCACCCAGGACACACATCACTGAAGGGAGCTACACACGTCCCACATAGACTCTGAGTAGCCCTTTATCAACATCACAGACACATGTTGTATCCACAAATTCAACAACCTGTGCATAAATATGTAGTGTCATATGAAGAAATGGAAATTTGTCCACAGAGAGATCACACAAGCTAAGAATTGTGGAGTCCTGTTCAAGCTGTTAACACCTGCTGACCCACATGGTTCATTCCTGGGATGGCATAAAACAAAGTGCACACACATTCTCATGTCCAGTCTGATGATGTCAGCATCCTACAAATATAGCAGGAGAAAATAAAACACCCAGTAAAACATATAGCGCATCATGTTAATGCGTACCTCTGTAGTATCATAACATAGTTAGGTAGGGGTTTGAATCCTGCAATTGCTGTGTGTGTGTGGGGGGGGGGGTGTATGTGTGTGTGTGATTTTTTGTGAGAGGAGTTCCCTTTTTGGAGACCAGCAAAACACATGAATAGAGGTAGATTCTTCTTTGGCAAGTCTGATGATGTCAGCACCCTAGAAATATAGCAGGAGAAATGAAAACACCCAGTAAAGCATATAGCGTGTCGTGTTAATGCATATCTCTGTAGTATCATAACATAGTTAGGTAGGGGTTTCAATCCTGCAATTGTTGAGTGTGTGTGTGTGACACTGTTGGTTAATGTGTTGTGGGTTTTGCTTTTACAACTGTATGACATATCAGTAAAACAACAGTATGTGCATTGCACACTTTCGGTATCTGTGTGGCAAATACATATATGTACATGTGACCTCAATGAGTTCATAGGTGTGAAGCCTGCTTTCTACACAAATACATCTGTTACCATTGACAGTCTGTGCTGCTGCTTCTCAGACCTTAGGTCACATATGTATGTGTCAAGGCCAGCCACTGTAGTGATCTGTGGCCTAGGTCATCTGTGACACACACACCCATGACAGTTTCTGTAGAATAGTGAGAGTGAGGGTTCATGCCTGAGTATATGTCAGACATGTTCAAACACAACAGTCTGTCAATAATGGCCATTCATTACAGGTGTACAACACCTCCGTGGATATGCATACAGACCCCTTCATGCTTATGTGATTCACTGAGGGACATCAGCATACCTTTGGAAATGTGAATACCAAAGGACAGATGACATAACATGTGGCTGTATGTACACATTGGTACCCCTGCTACATGTTGTGGGCTACTAACAATGTGGTACTGTCAGGATACTATGTATTGTAAATGTGGATGACTATGCTATAGTTGGCTTATAGCTTTACAGCATGTGTTGGTCAACAGGTATCTGTCTGTATGATACCCTTGTGGAGGATAAGTGTCTCATCTGGAGAATGCATTGTAGGCCACTGTATGCATTACCAGATCTGGATGGAGATATCCCTAGTGTGTTTGCTTGTACCTGGGATGTCTACATGCCAAACAGGTGTGGTCCCAGGAATGTGTGGTGGCCAATACCACTGGTTACTGGTATAGTGTAGTACTGGAAGGACTCAAATGCTACTGTGTATCCTACAGCTGTGTGTCAGTTGTCAAGACATCAGCTAACAATTGGGTAAAGTCAGGCTGTTGAGGTTATGTATACTACCAGTATGCAAAACAATGACCGATATAAACAGTATCACCCACAGCATAGTGTCAAACCATGTCATACACACATGTGTACCCAAGTCGTAACATATGTGTAGTAAAATGCATACTGGCCACCAATAGGAAATATGAAGTGTTAACACTGTGTAATACAGGGCATGTCACCCTTCCCATGTGTCCACTATGCACATATTTGCAGATGGTGCACCTCCACCATGTTCATAAATGTACACCTGCAAATCTGTACTGCACACATCACACACGTACCATACACTCGCCAACACATGCTGCCAGTACCGCACACATTAACCAAATGGTACATGGGTGGACAATACAGTATTGGAATTAACACTGGTGTAAACAATACTACATTGATAATCATAGCTTTAATGCATCATGCCTGCTCAGATATACCTGTAAGGATATCAGTACACCTTGCTGTTGACAACATGCTAACATTGCTACACTGCTATTAGGTCACCCTGTGCATCAGCACCATGTAAGCCTGTTCCTGCATCATTGTCACAGATGACAGGAGGTGGCACAGTTTCATCATATGCACAGGGTGTGTTATTGGTTTGCCAGAGCCCAACAATGACCCATCCAATCGACATGTATATGTGTGTGTGTGTGTGTGTGTGTGTGTGTGTGTGTGTGTGTGAGTGAGGGACAACAGTACAGTATGGGTCAATGTTGGTGTAATGTGTGTGTGTGTGTATGTGTTAGCCCTAGGTGTTTGGTTTATGTGTGTGTGTCTGCATGCACACAGTTCCACCTTATGGCTGCCACATACGGGTGATTGTGGGACAGCCACAGACTGTACCTGCCAGGCTGTACAGCTCACTGTCTCCGGCCATGGACAACAGTACCTGTGCCTGCCAGGGGTGCCACGGACAGTATCGGGTACCAAGCCAGACTGGGTACTATCATCAGAGGCAGAGGGATGTCGACTGGACCCATGTCCCTGCTGGGACTGGCCCGAGCCACGTGCACGTGGTCGGCTAGGATGGTCTATTGACAGCCCATCCCCAACATTGCTGGGGCTGGTACTGCCACTACAGGAGCATCTGGGACTTGTGCATCATCCACGACAAGTGCCAGCTGATGATGCTGCTGGCATACGTCCATGTCGACATCTCAGCCATCCTGATCTGTCCTGGCATATGGACATTACATTGTGGAGGACATCTAGTGTCTTCCCCCAACGTCTATCAATGACCTCGGTGTAATTATGGATGGCACCGGCAAGGTCACGGATACTGTCCTTGATAGCGGTGTTGTGAGCCCTCTGCGCCCTTAGTCCCTGCCTGGTGTACCGTTCCATACATGCCTGTGCTTGCATTACAGACCAGAATATGGCTGGGGTTGTGAGACCTATGGGGGTACGTCTGCCAGGGGCATTACGACCAGCAGTGCTCCCACTAGCACCCCTGGACATATGCCTATGTGGTACCATTCCAGGTGTCTGGGTATGGCTGCTGTGTGGGGTTGCATGTGCTATAGATATACTACACTATCCTGGTCTGTGCCTGCTGTATGCTGTTCCTCCGCTAAGGCCATTGGTGTTGAGGGATGTATCGGCAGTATGAATGTGTGCATAGATTTGGTGGACAACTGTGTACTGTCGATTGGCGGACCAACGACAGACCCTGACAAACCTGCCTGCTCCACTACACATGTCATCATGCCCACTATTTGTGGCAGTGACCTCAGGTTCCCTGCTGCACTCATCCAGTACCTCAGCACCTGTGAGAGGAAGACAGGAAACGCACTTCAATCTGTATAGGATGTTAGCTCACATGCACACATCAGTCAAGTTGACATACACACACACACACCAACAGCAATACAGAACATATCCATTAGTGGTTGATGGTGCAGTACAGTATCACAAGCCAGAGAGTCCTATCACACATGTCAGCATGCAGGATGTGTGTTGCTCAACAGCATGCAGTCCGAGTGTGGAGAGTCCTTGTTGATAACAGTATACATGTCTCTGATGCATGTGTGTTGTTCAATGACTGGCCTCACCCTGGAACACAACATGTACATGGACACAACATTGCTGTGCAAGTCTGGAACACTTTCCAATGTCCTGTGCACCATCACTCATAGGTATACATACCATGGCTGGATGCACACAACTGTCAAGTGTATAGCAATGAATGCTATGTGTAGTACTGTAGTTACTGTAACTGGATGTAGTGTAGTACCATGAGCCGTCATCAGGCAGCATCATGTGGTCACTCAAGGCCACTAATGTATGTCACACTGGCAACTATCTTGCTGTACCTGACCTGCACCACTTTGGCTACATTAACCATTTCACAGCCAGTTGTTACATGGGTATGTAAGGTGTTCAATAGGGAGCATTGCCTCACATGAAGGTGTTGCGTGTTGAAGCATGTCACACCACCCCATGATAGTCCTCTACCCCCAGGTATAGTAGGTGTGCTGTGTTGTTGACATTTGGAATACTGGAGTATGACCTTACAGCAGGTGTCTACATACACCATGTGTATCAAATTAACACTAACTGCATATGAGTGTGGTGTATGTTGTGTGCATGTGTATTGACTCTGCCTATACAATGTCCACTGCAGTGTACCACAATTGGTTGGGATGCTGTGTGTATTGCATGTGTTTGAGGTGGATACTCATGTTACTGGGATGTGCATAGTCCCACAGAGAACATGCAGAGCATGCATTATGTGTAGGTGTTTTACATGTGTATATGGCCTACAGGTCTCCTATGACATGCACATGTTATATGCTATATTAAATGTAGAACACTCACCAGCATGGGTGTGCTGTCTTGCTATCACACCAGAGGGACCCACAAAGATATGTCAACAACTATGGTATTCCTGCTGTGTGTTTGCAATTCCACAGTAGCACAAGAGGTGACAGTGACAGGCATACAAATTATGTTCCAAATTATCAGTATTGCATGACACTAGGCTCCACATCTTCTGAATACACAATACACATCTGGTAAATGCATGTTCTAACAATTGATTTAACAGTAGTCTACAGATATGCCATGTTACCTGCACGCTCTGTATCTATGTGCTGGGTGACTCCGGCCTCCATGATGACGCATGTCTCTTGTACTGCTTGTCCAGGAGCCACCACGCTGAGGAGCAGCTCTTCCACTCTGGTGAGGGGGGGATGTTTTGATGCACCACCACCTGTGGCAAGCTGTTGTCTGTGGACATCGGAGGCATGCTGCCGGACATGTCTGATTAAATCACTGCAGTGATGGCGTACCTGCTCATAAGTCCAGTTATGCATGCCTACATCATTCACCCGACAGACAACATCCTGCCACAGTGCAGTGCGTCCATGCTGGTCCTGGCTAGATCTGGAGAACAGCAGGTTGTAATGCTGTACCAGGGCATCAAATATAACCTCCTCCTCCTCAGGGGAATAGGCAGGCTTCCTGTTGTGAGACATATTCCTGTAAGACAATAAAACAGTCATTGTGAGCAAGTCATGTGGCACACTTAACATGCTAAAGTACAGACATCAATGAAATGCCATATATAGCAACCTATTGGCTGTCAGTAGATACACACCTTTCATACCACATAGGACTGCTCAGCCCACAACTGCCTGACAGTGTTGCTGTGCAGAACGTGTTTTGGAATATAGTATGTGCCAGGCAAAGTGGAACCAGTATGTTAGACTATACAACAGTACATGGCACACACTATGTGACACAATGCACCACCTAGCCACAGGGGATGTGTATGAAGCTAATGCATGCAGACATTTGTCATCCATTGAAATGAATGTTAAGTACATTTTAAGTACTATCAGTACACCACGCTACTTGTTGATAGCAAACCCCTCAGTAACAAATGTGCACATTCATCACTATAGGTGTCATATTGCTGTAATACACTACACATGTTGCTAGATATGCACATATATCCTATGACACACATACCACCAAGGCCATGTTACAGGCATACCCACACACACATCAGACATACCTACAGGACACACAGGTATGGCAACCCAGATCAGTTTTACCTGTGTAACATACAGTACTGTGCATCAGCACATACAAAACCTCATGCCTGAGGTTTGTAATGTGTGAGGACTACAGGTAACAAACAAAACAGTGAGTCCAAGCAATGTGGATATAAACCATACTGTGCTGTTTAGGCCTACAGCTTTAGGTAGTACCACTGTTCATACAGGATTTGTATTCACTAGTGTTACCAATCAATAAGCATACATGTACTGCTTAAGCCTACAATGGCACACTCCGGTCAACACCATGGGACTACGTCACACTGTATGCCTTACTGCTTTTCCTGCCTAGCAATAGCATACGTATCCTTTGCTGGGATTTGAGCTACAACACTACATACCATGATATACACTGTTTCACACTATGCTATCACACATATACACAACTTTGACACATTCACCTTCGCATTCACCATCACACCCAGTCAACCTCACATAGCAAGTAATGCAACAAGTACATGTGTGCGTGTATTGGGTCCCAGGTAGCTAATAGGCTATTATCTGTAGGACCTATGGAAGCCTAGCCATATGGTACCCTGCCCTTCCACACCCATGTAATGTAGGTTCATGTGTCCCTGTCATGCAGAGCCACAGTGGTGACTCCCGGGTTGTGTTTCCTATCTCACACCCACTCATCATGATTATTCATGACAACTGCTAATGAGGACCTTCATTTTCTATTGATAGGTGGTTAGTTCCGGAGTATGGTATGTGTCTGAGATGATAATGTACGACTCCAGCATGTTCTGCTTTTTCACGTTACAGGGTTTAGATCAGTACAGTGTGTAGCTTGTATGGAGTGTAATATGTATATATGGAGTATGCCCAACACCTGTGGGTTTGGCATAGCTTTGTATGTTAGGCAGAGGTTGCCTCTGGGTAGGCGGTATGTGACACAGTGTAGCTGTGGTTTTGTAAGACAGTCTGCATAGGGCATCTGTTTGAGTCTGGTAATACTCTTTGTGAGGTATGTGTCTGGCGTCTACTTTCGCTGTGGATGTCTTCTGAGGTACATACCGACAGGGCCAATGTACTCTATGATGGGTGTTATGACTGATGATTACAGTGGAACACTGACCTCTTATTCCATGGATGACACACCTTTTCTGATGACATGTGGACCTTACTCGGTTTACATGACTAGTGTGGCACTGTGATTATCAATAGGGGCACCACTGTCCCCCTTTGTCCCATAGTCTCTCATCACACTTTCAGTGTTGAGTAGACTACCACCTATGTGGTAGTTCATGGGTACAAGGATTTTAACATGAGGGATGGCAATACGTTTACAACATTGAGCTTGGGCGTACGTATGAACATCCATTGGTGTACATATAGATATACATATAGGCACATATACAGTCCAGAACCAGCAAAACAAACGGGAAAGCACCAAAAATCACCAATAAAAGAAAAAAGTGCTTGAAGCTAGAAAGAAGATGAAAAATTTGTTTCCAATAGTTTAAAAACACAGCTTTATTTGCACATTCCAAACTGCATAAACGCCATTCACCAACCACTCGTGTTTTCGTCCATACTACTTGGACTTCATCAGATACAATTAATTAAAACCAATTACATCTTATATAACTTAATAAATTCAAATAAACCAATAAAACTCCTTCAAACCATCAGATGGTTATACTTAATGAAATGACATCATGGGCTCATAAATATTAATAAATATTAAAGAACAGTACTACGTAACTTTTGTTTCAATAATTAAAAAACATTTTAGCACTCTAAAAACTTTAATTCAATAAATAAATAAATAGATAAATACATAATTCCTAAGTTTTATATACAAATAAAGTGCATGAAGTGATAACAATGAGACCATATTTCCTTATTCATGAGTTTAAGGGTATAGCACCATCTGGTGTCCATTAATGATAGTGCAAGTGTCACAATTTTGAAGCCCTTAACTTTAAAAGTGGTAGTATAGAAACATGTTCATTTAGCCCAGGTGGCCTAGCTGCTTCCAAAGTTATTTGCCACCATAGCTCCCTATACCCCACTTGTTCTTCCCAAAGGCCTCCCCTTATATCTTTCTTGATCTGTTCTAATACAAAAAATAAAAATCTGAAACCCTCACATTCTTTAGTATGTTTATATAATGCATTAGTATCTTTGGCTCTCTGAATCTCATACATATGTTCATATATTCTTCTTCTTAATGTCCTTTCAGTTTTCCCCACATAGAATGATTTACATTTTTGACATACTGCTAAATATATTAAACCTTTAGTGTCACAGTTGTAATATAATTTACTTTTCAACCATTTTCCTCTACTTTCTAAATATACTTCGCTACTATTACTAATGTATTCACATTGGTTACATCTTCCACATTTATACGTTCCTTGTTTCTTCCTGTTCCCAAAGAGACCTGTACCTTCATGTGGACGATTCATCCCACTACTTTTATTTTCTAATATATTCCTAAGACAGTATGAATTTTTATATACTACTTTCGGGTTAGATTTATTGACTTCTTCAAGGTCAGTAATAGAACTAAATCTTTCCCATTCCCTTCGGAAAAACTCACTAACCTTTTGATTAATGCCATTATATTCCAATACTAACGCTTGTTGATAATTATTATAGATTTCTTTATTCTCCCCCTCTCCCTGTCTTACTTCCTGGTTGTCATTTATTACTCCTTTTATGGGTTTATCTTTGTCCTTTCTACCTATTTCTATCTCATTTCTAATAATATTAATGAATGCCTTAGGGTATCCTTTTTCTAAAAACATTCCTTCTAGGAAATTACATTCCTGAATAAAGTCCTTATCTAGACTGGTCATGCGGCATCCCCTCACAAATTGTCCCTTTACTATGTTCTTTTTACAGTGTAGGGGATGAGCACTGTTGTAATGGAGAAAAGAGTTGCAATAGGTGGATTTCCTATAAATTTTAGATTCAAAATGTTTTTCCACCTTAAAAATTTCCACATCTAGATATTGAAGAACATCCTCTGACGTATTATATGTAAATTTAATGAAATTGGTAGTATTACTTATATAATTCATAAATTCTTTAAAAATTTCATAACCACCTGTCCAAAAAATTACAATATCATCCAGGAACCTTCTATACAAAGTCCAATAAATCTTTTATTTAGAATTGATAATGTATGTCTCCTCCCATTTAGCCAATACCAGATTTGCAAAGGATGGCGGGCAGGCCGCACCCATGGAGACACCTTGAATTTGTTGAAAATATTCACCATTAAAAATTAAGAAATTATTTTTAAGGACCATTTCCATAAACTCTATACAAGCCACTTTTTCATTGTGTGTCAATTTATTATCCTGAAATAACATCTCTTCAAACATAGTCATGCCTTCATGCCTGTGTCATATGGTATACATGAAAATAAATCTACAATATCAATAGTAACAAAAATTAAATTATCCATATAGAATTCAGGCTTGATTTCTCTTAATAGATCCCATGAATCTTTCAGAATAACTTCATTATTGACCCATATATGCTTCATTTTAATATCCACAAATTTAGCTAATGGGTATGTTTTGGAGCCATCGGCTGAAACTATAGGTCTTAGGGGTGGGTTCTCGACATTTTTATGGATTTTAGGTATGCCAAAAATTATAGGCATCCTAGGCTTTATTACATTCAAATAATTGTATATTTTATTATCAACGACACCTTCATACAACATATCTCTAAGAGAGATATCTATTTTATGATAAGCTAGATTCACTTCATTAACAGAAACACAAGCATATCTCATCTCATCCCTTAAAATTTCATTCATCTTTCCTTCATAAGTAATATTATCCATTATAACTACCCCCCCACCTTTATCAGGTTTCATAATTCTAATTTCTATATTATGTTTTAACTCATTCATGATCTCATTCTCTTCTTTATTAAGATTTTTATTATATCCAATTTTCTTGTACCCATTCCTAACTTCTCTTTCCAAAACTCTTTCAAAATTCCTTATTTGAGGATGTAGTGGGGGATTAAAAATAGTTTTACGTATCAAACCTTGATGGTTATTACTACTGATTTTCACATTATTATTAGAAAAAAGCATTTCTAAATTTATTTTTCTTAAAAAGAGTTTGATATCCATTATTGTTTTAGCCAAATCTCCTTGTTTATAGGGAATAAATTTCAAACCCTTACTAAGAAGAAGAAAATGTCCCTTAGACAATACAATATTACTAAAATTATATATAGAAAAATTCTTGTAAGTATTCTTATGTCCATCTACTTCTATTTCTCCAGTATTATTGTATGAATTGTATGGGTATGGGGTGTATCCTATTGATACCTTCCCCTCCCCCTTCTCCCCCCCCCCTTCTGAAAATTTCCATACTGATGTGGCTGCCAATGAAGATAATTTTCTTCCCTTACTAATGGTGGGAATTCCTGATTGTAATCATATTCGTACCAATTATATGCATTTTCATCATTTTTATGTTCTTTGTTTTGTTTTTTTATCATTATATTCATAAAAATCCTGTTTCATATATGGGGGTTTTGGATAACTCACTTTATTTTCATAATCTAGCATGTCCCTCTTTAACTTATTCATTTTCCTACTCATCAAATCACTACATTTCACATCTATATCACTTCTTACTTTATAGTATTTTTCCTTCTCTTCCTTGATCCCAAAAATGAGATCCTCTTTAATATAACCATCTAACCTATCAATTTCTCCCTTTAAACCTTCTTGTTTTCTACCATTTTCTTTAATGATAAGTCTTAAAACATCAAGACCACAGTTATTAAAAACTTCTAACAGTTCATTGTGAAAAACTGAGCCCATTTGTACATTGTTAGGGTATTTCCATACCCTTAGCCCTTTCAGAACTACATTTTTATTAATACATTCCATTAAGTAAGCATTCTCTATACAAAGCAATTTATATTTAAACATTAGCTTAGCCATTTTATCAAGTTCACAGAATAAGAATCACCACTAGACAGACCACGTGGGCCCCCAGTATCAAAATGAAAACAATATTTATTATTTAACCACTCATTAATGTCCTTCTCTGGAGAGGTTAAAACAGTACCTAGGAGGCCCTGGAAATGCCTCGGTGCATTAATTTCACTTGATGGTATTGGCTTGCTTAGGCAACGCGTTCATAGTGTCATTATTTCCATGTAGAAATATATTGGGTGTAACCGCTGGATTAAACATATCCAAATTCGATTCTGTACAACCTCCACGATCTCCCTTATCGCCTATTAGCTCCCTTTTCCTCTTTGATTTGGGACCAGCTGACCCTTCGGTTTCGCTACCTGTCGCTTTCAAACCATCAGAGCGACCTCCCATTAAGGAATGACAGAGCGGCGTAAGTAAATCGATAAGTTCCGTTAGTTGGCCAATCAGCTTTCGCAATTGACCCAATTCATCCTGTCCTTTATTCAGTAAAGGCGGAACCTCCTCCATAGCCCGTTCCAAACAACCAAGAACCAGCAAAACAAACGGGAAAGCACCAAAAATCACCAATAAAAGAAAAAAGTGCTTGAAGCTAGGAAGAAGATAAAAAACTTGTTTCCAATAGTTTAAAAACACAGCTTTATTCGCACACTCCAAACTGCATAAACGCTATTCACCAACCACTCGCGTTTTCGTCCATACTACTTGGACTTCATCAGATACAATGAATTAAAACCAATTACACCTTATATAACTTAATAAATTCAAATAAACCAATAAAACTCCTTCAAACCATCAGATGGTTATACTTAATGAAATGACATCATGGGCTCATAAATATTAATAAATATTAAAGAACAGTACTACGTAACTTTTGTTTCAATAATTAAAAAACATTTTAGCACTCTAAAAACTTTAATTCAATAAATAAATAAATAGATAAATACATAATTCCTAAGTTTTATATACAAATAAAGTGCATGAAGTGATAACAAGTGATAACAATGAGACCATATTTCCTTATTCGTGAGTTTAAGGGTATAGCACCATCTGGTGTCCATTAATGATAGTGCAAGTGTCACAATTTCGAAGCCCTTAACTTTAAAAGTGGTGGGGGGTAGTTATAATGGATAATATTACTTGAAGGAAAGATGAATGAAATTTTAAGGGATGAGATGAGATATGCTTGTGTTTCTATTAATGAAGTGAATCTAGCTTATCATAAAATAGATATCTCTCTTAGAGATATGTTGTATGAAGGTGTCATTGATAAAATATACAATTATTTGAATGTAATAAAGCCTAGGATGCCTATAATTTTTGGCATACCTAAAATCCATAAAAATGTCGAGAACCCACCCCTAAGACCTATAGTTTCAGACGATGGCTCCAAAACATACCCATTAGCTAAATTTGTGGATATTAAAGTGAAGCATATATGGGTCAATAATGAAGTTATTCTGAAAGATTCATGGGATCTATTAAGAGAAATCAAGCCTGAATTCTATATGGATAATTTAATTTTTGTTACTATTGATATTGTAGATTTATTTTCATGTATACCATACGACACAGGCATGACTATGTTTGAAGAGATGTTATTTCAGGATAATAAATTGAGACACAATGAAAAAGTGGCTTGTATAGGGTTTATGGAAATGGTCCTTAAAATAATTTCTTAATTTTTAATGGTGAATATTTTCAACAAATTCAAGGTGTCTCCATGGGTGCGGCCTGCGCGCCATCCTTTGCAAATCTGGTATTGGCTAAATGGGAGGAGACATACATTATCAATTCTAAATACAAGATTTATTGGACTTTGTATAGAAGGTTCCTGGATGATATTGTAATTTTTTGGACAGGTGGTTATGAAATTTTTAAAGAATTTATGAATTATATAAGTAATACCACCAGTTTCCTTAAATTTACATATAATACATCAGAGGATGTTCTTCAATATCTAGATGTGGAAATTTTTAAGGTGGAAAAACATTTTGAATCTAAAATTTATAGGAAATCCACCTATTGCAACTCTTTTCTCCATTACAACAGTGCTCATCCCCTACACTGTAAAAAGAACATAGTAAAGGGACAATTTGTGAGGGGATGCCGCATGACCAGTCTAGATAAGGACTTTATTCAGGAATGTAATTTCCTAGAAGGAATGTTTTTAGAAAAAGGATACCCTAAGGCATTCATTAATATTATTAGAAAGGAGATAGAAATAGGTAGAAAGGACAAATATAAACCCATAAAAGGAGTAATAAATGACAACCAGGAAGTAAGACAGGGAGAGGGGGAGAATAAAGAAATCTATAATAATTATCAACAAGCGTTAGTATTGGAATATAATGGCATTAATCAAAAGGTTAGTGAGGTTTCCCGAAGGGAATGGGAAAGATTTAGTTCTATTACTGACCTTGAAGAAGTCAATAAATCTAACCCGAAAGTAGTATACAAAAATTCATACTGTCTTAGGAATATATTAGAAAATAAAAGTAGTGGGATGAATCGTCCACATGAAGGTACAGGTCTCTTTGGGAACAGGAAGAAACAAGGAACGTATAAATGTGGAAGATGTAACCAATGTGAATACATTAGTAATAGTAGCGAAGTATATTTAGAAAGTAGAGGAAAATGGTTGAAAAGTAAATTATATTACAACTGTGACACTAAAGGTTTAATATATTTAGCAGTATGTCAAAAATGTAAATCATTCTATGTGGGGAAAACTGAAAGGACATTAAGAAGAAGAATATATGAACATATGTATGAGATTCAGAGAGCCAAAGATACTAATGCATTATATAAACATACTAAAGAATGTGAGGGTTTCAGATTTTTATTTTTTGTATTAGAACAGATCAAGAAAGATATAAGGGGAGGCCTTTGGGAAGAACAAGTGGAGTATAGGGAGCTATGGTGGCAAATAACTTTGGAAGCAGCTAGGCCACCTGGGCTAAATGAACATGTTTCTATACTACCACTTTTAAAGTTAAGGGCTTCGAAATTGTGACACTTGCACTATCATTAATGGACACCAGATGGTGCTATACCCTTAAACTCATGAATAAGGAAATATGGTCTCATTGTTATCACTTCATGCACTTTATTTGTATATAAAACTTAGGAATTATGTATTTATCTATTTATTTATTTATTGAATTAAAGTTTTTAGAGTGCTAAAATGTTTTTTAATTATTGAAACAAAAGTTACGTAGTACTGTTCTTTAATATTTATTAATATTTATGAGCCCATGATGTCATTTCATTAAGTATAACCATCTGATGGTTTGAAGGAGTTTTATTGGTTTATTTGAATTTATTAAGTTATATAAGATGTAATTGGTTTTAATTCATTGTATCTAATGAAGTCCAAGTAGTATGGACGAAAACGCGAGTGGTTGGTGAATAGCGTTTATGCAGTTTGGAGTGTGCGAATAAAGCTGTGTTTTTAAACTATTGGATCAAGTTTTTCACATATACAGTCCACCTTTCATGGTGGGAATACCAATTATGCAAAGGTTGAGAGGGATGCAGTTATGTAATGATATTGCACAGTCTTGTGCAGAATGCATGGAAGGTAGTCTTAGCCCATGTACCTTTAGCAGGACCCCCTATCTGGAAGACTAAAACCTGAGGAATCATACCCATGGCGTTTAAACGCCACATGTCATATGCCAGCACAGTATGCTGTCTTGTTTGCCACACACTACCACCTACATATAAAATTGCACATAACCTGCAACAACATATAATTGTCCACCCTTCACAAACAGTTGCAGTATGTCCCTTGCTCTATGCACATGTTCAGATGCTAATTTATCAGACACATACATATCTCTCCATATGTGTGTGCCATACACACACAGGGTCCACACTGTTGTAAGTCCGTACACCTCATGGATGACATGTTGGGCCTTGCTACTACATGGACAGTTGTCACATGTGTGCATACAGTAATAGTACATGGAGTATATATAGCTGCAAATGATAACACTACTATACTAGCCTGGTACAGCAGTTGCCAATGCTGAGCTACAAATTATGTTACTATCATGCATGTCTTACTCTGTCACATCCAAGTTTATAAAGGTGTTTGCACTACTCCCCCAAACTGCCATTATATGCAGTACTGTACCGACCATAGATAACATGTTCAGATGTTCGACATATAATGCTGAGATACATATGTCACAGTTATGTCCCACTGCACACAGTCCATGGCAGTAGTTTTGCATGGCATCACTGCATACATACCTACTGCTGCCACTTATGCATGTTTCTGAGTATGCACAGTACTATTCATAAACATCTCCTACTTGCCGGTAACTACAAATCTGTTACTATCAGGTCCGTCTCTGAATGCTTTTCAAGGTTTTTTTTATTTATTAAGTAAAGTTTTTTACTTAGTTATTATTGGTTATTAAGTTTTTTTTCCTTAATATATTTAGGTTTTAAAGAAGTAAATATAATATTTACTTAAGTAAGGATTCTTTACTAAGTAATAAAGTTTGTCAGTAGTTGCTGACACGTGCAATGTAATGATTGCATGTGGGGATAGCAAGTACAATCTGCTTTTATAGGTATCTGGGCATGTGCATGTGATGCCCTCTGCACCAATTGATGCCCAGCATTTGGTAAATGCATACAGCCTGCTGTGTGGTAATTGCAGTACTCACTGTCATAGCAACCCAATGCTGTAAATTGCTAAGGTATTTAGGCGTAGCGCTTTCAGACTTCCAGAGTGGGGCCCATGCTTGCCTGTTTGGAACCAAATACAAAGCCCAGGGATCAGCAAAATCTGATCACTGGAACAACTAGCTAGGAAAGTTTAGGAAAGGAGAAGTATTTTTTTGTTTTTTTTTTAGTTTTTTTGCAGACAGAAAAAATACAGTAAATGCTTCGGTATTCGACTAAATTGCTATCAAAGGCTGGTACACTTGAGTGTATTAGCCTGTTTGTTACTTTTAAGCAAAACTTTAGCCAACAAGTGCAATCAACAATTTAAGAAAGGAAAAACAGGAAAATCAGGTAATAAAACAGTAATATAGGCACAAACAGTAGTCGAAAAGCTCAAAAGATCGAAAAATGCAAAATAAAATGTTTAAAAAATACTTATAATCAAGAAAGTTGCTTTTTCTGCTCACTGCTGGCTTAGGAACTCTGCAGGGGACCACGAGGAGCTATGCCAAGTTCTCTAATGTGTGAAAAAGCCCGGCAAAGCGCGCTTTATAGCAGGGGGCTGGAAAAAACAGGAAATGACCCAAAATGGTCAACAAATTACTAGTTGCTGTCTCTAACCAATCCCTTGAGAACAAACAAGCAGCTCAGTACTCCCCACTCCCACTGGTGAGTAAAGAAACTACCTCTGGCCACACAGAAAATGGAGGAACACAGGAACCAAATACAAAGCCCAAGGATCAGCAAAATCTGATCACTGGAACAACTAGCTAGGAAATTTTAGGAAAGAAGTATTTTTTTGGGGTTTTTTTTTAGTTTTTTTGCAAACAGACAGAAAAAATACAGTGAATGCTTTGGTATTCGACTAAATTGCTATCAAAGGCTGGTACACTTGAGTGTATTAGCCTGTTTGTTACTTTTAAGCAAAACTTTGGCCAACAAGTGCAATCAACAATTTAAGCACAGGAAAACAGGAAAATCAGGTAATAAAACAGTAATATAGGCACAAACAGTAGTCGAAAAGCTCAAAAGATCAAAAAATGCAAAATAAAATGTTTAAAAAATACTTATAATCAAGAAAGTTGCTTTTTCTGCTCACTGCTGGCTTAGGAACTCTGCAGGGGTCCACGAGGAGCTACGCCAAGTTCTCTAATGCCTGTAAAAGCCCGCCAAAGCGCGCTTTATAGCAGGGGGCTGGAAAAAATAGGAAATGACCCAAAATGGCCAATGAATTACTAGTTGCTGTCTCTAACCACTCCCTTGAGGACAAACAAGCAGCTCAGTACTCCCCACTCCCACTGGTGAGTAAAGAAACTACCTCTGGCCACACAGAAAATGGAGGAACACAGGAACCAAATACAAAGCCCAGGGATCAGCAAAATCTGATCACTGGAACAACTAGCTAGGAAAGTTTAGGAAAGGAGAAGTATTTTTTTGTTTTTTTTAGTTTTTTTGCAAACAGACAGAAAAAATACAGTAAATGCTTTGGTATTCGACTAAATTGCTATCAAAGGCTGGTACACTTGAGTGTATTAGCCTGTTTGTTACTTTTAAGCAAAACTTTAGCCAACAAGTGCAAGCAACAATTTAAGCCCAGAAAAACAGGAAAATCAGGTAATCAAACAGTAATATAGGCACAAACAGTAGTCGAAAAGCTCAAAAGATCGAAAAATGCAAAATAAAATGTTTAAAAGATACTTATAATCAAGAAAGTTGCTTTTTCTGCTCAATGCTGGCTTAGGAACTCTGCAGGGGACCACGAGGAGCTATGCCAAGTTTTCTAATGCCTGAAAAAGACCGCCAACGCGCGCTTTATAGCAGGGGGATGGAAAAAACAGGAAATGACCCAAAATGGCCAATGAATTAGTAGTTGCTGTCTCTAACCACTCCCTTGAGGACAAACAAGCAGCTCAGTACTCCCCACTCCCACTGGTGAGTAAAGAAACTACCTCTGGCCACACAGAAAATGGAGGAACACAGGAACCAAATACAAAGCCCAGGGATCAGCAAAATCTGATCACTGGAACAACTAGCTAGGAAAGGTTAGGAAAGGAGAAGTATTTTTTTTGGGTTTTTTTTAGTTTTGTTGCAAGCAGACAGAAAAAATACAGTAAATGCTTTGGTATTCGACTAAATTGCTATCAAAGGCTGGTACACTTGAGTGTATTAACCTGTTTGTTAAAACTTTAGCCAACAAGTGCAATCAACAATTTAAGGACAGAAAAACAGGAAAATCAGGTAATAAAACAGTAATATAGGCACAAACAGTAGTCGAAAAGCTCAAAAGATCGAAAAATGCAAAATAAAATGTTTAAAAAATACTTATAATCAAGAAAGTTGCTTTTTCTGCTCACTGCTGGCTTAGGAACTCTGCAGGGGACCACGAGGAGCTATGCCAAGTTCTCTAATGCCTGAAAAAGCCAGCCAAAGCCAGCTTAATAGCAGAGGGCTGGAAAAAACAGGAAATGACCCAAAATGGCCAACAAATTACTAGTTGCTGTCTCTAACCACTCCCTTGAGGACAAACAAGCAGCTCAGTACTCCCCACTCCCACTGGTGAGTAAAGAAACTACCTCTGGCCACACAGAAAATGGTGGAACACAGGAACCAAATACAAAGCCCAGGGATCAGCAAAATCTGATCACTGGAACAACTAGCTAGGAAAGTTTAGGAAAGGAGAAGTATTTTTGGGGGGGTTTTTTTAGTTTTTTTGCAAACAGACAGAAAAAATACAGTAAATGCTTTGGTATTCGACTAAATTGCTATCAAAGGCTGGTACACTTGAGTGTATTAGCCTGTTTGGCTACTTTAGCCAACAAGTGCAATCAACAATTTAAGCACAGAAAAACAGGAAAATCAGGTAATAAAACAGTAATATAGGCACAAACAGTAGTCGAAAAGCTCAAAAGATCGAAAAATGCAAAATAAAATGTTTAAAAAATACTTATAATCAAGAAAGTTGCTTTTTCTGCTCACTGCTGGCTTAGGAACTCTGCAGGGGACCACGAGGAGCTATGCCAAGTTCTCTAATGTGTGAAAAAGCCCGGCAAAGCGCGCTTTATAGCAGGGGGCTGGAAAAAAACAGGAAATGACCCAAAATGGTCAACAAATTACTAGTTGCTGTCTCTAACCAATCCCTTGAGGACAAACAAGCAGCTCAGTACTCCCCACTCCCACTGGTGAGTAAAGAAACTACCTCTGGCCACACAGAAAATGGAGGAACACAGGAACCAAATACAAAGCCCAAGGATCAGCAAAATCTGATCACTGGAACAACTAGCTAGGAAATTTTAGGAAAGGAGAAGTATTTTTTTGGGGGGGTTTTTAGTTTTTTTGCAAACAGAAAAAATACAGTAAATGCTTTGGTATTCGACTAAATTGCTATCAAAGGCTGGTACACTTGAGTGTATTAGCCTGTTTGTTACTTTTAAGCAAAACTTTAGCCAACCAGTGCAATCAACAATTTAAGCACAGAAAAACAGGAAAATCAGGTAATAAAACAGTAATATAGGCACAAACAGTAGTCGAAAAGCTCAAAAGATCGAAAAATGCAAAATAAAATGTTTAAAAAATACTTATAATCAAGAAAGTTGCTTTTTCTGCTCACTGCTGGCTTAGGAACTCTGCAGGGGTCCACGAGGAGCTATGCCAAGTTCTCTAATGCCTGTAAAAGCCCGCCAAAGCGCGCTTTATAGCAGGGGGCTGGAAAAACAGGAAATGACCCAAAATGGCCAATGAATTACTAGTTGCTGTCTCTAACCACTCCCTTGAGGACAAACAAGCAGCTCAGTGCTCCCCACTCCCACTGGTGAGTAAAGAAACTACCTCTGGCCACACAGAAAATGGAGGAACACAGGAACCAAATACAAAGCCCAGGGATCAGCAAAATCTGATCACTGGAACAACTAGCTAGGAAAGTTTAGCAAAGGAGAAGTATTTTTTTGTTTTTTTTTTAGTTTTTTTGCAAACAGACAGAAAAAATACAGTAAATGCTTTGGTATTCAACTAAATTGCTATCAAAGGCTGGTACACTTGAGTGTATTAGCCTGTTTGTTACTTTTAAGCAAAACTTTGGCCAACAAGTGCAATCAACAATTTAAGCACAGAAAAACAGGAAAATCAGGTAATAAAACAGTAATATGGGCACAAACAGTAGTCGAAAAGCTCAAAAGATCGAAAAATGCAAAATAAAATGTTTAAAAAATACTTATAATCAAGAAAGTTGCATTTTCTGCTCACTGCTGGCTTAAGAACTCTGCAGGGGACCACGAGGAGCTATGCCAAGTTCTCTAATGCCTGAAACAGCCCGCCAAAGCGCGCTTTATAGCAGGGGGCTGGAAAAAATAGGAAATGACCCAAAATGGCCAATGAATTACTAGTTGCTGTCTCTAACCACTCCCTTGAGGACAAACAAGCATCTCAGTACTCCCCACTCCCACTGGTGAGTAAAGAAACTACCTCTGGCAACACAGAAAATGGAGGAACACAGGAACCAAATACAAAGCCCAGGGATCAGCAAAATCTGATCACTGGAACAACTAACTAGGAAAGTTTAGGAAAGGAGAAGTATTTTTGAGGGTTTTTTTTAGTTTTTTTGCAAACAGACAGAAAAAATACAGTAAATGCATTGGTATTCAACTAAATTGCTATCAAAGGCTGGTACACTTGAGTGTATTAGTCTGTTTGTTACTTTTAAGCAAAACTTTAGCCAACAAGTGCAATCAACAATTTAAGCACAGAAAAACAGGAAAATCAGGTAATAAAACAGTAATATAGGCACAAACAGTAGTCGAAAAGCTCAAAAGATCGAAAAATGCAAAATAAAATGTTTAAAAAATACTTATAATCAAGAAAGTTGCTTTTTCTGCTCACTGCTGGCTTAGGAACTCTGCAGGGGACCACGAGGAGCTATGCCAAGTTCTCTAATGCCTGAAAAAGCCCACCAAAGTGCGCTTTATAGCAGGGGGATGGAAAAAACAGGAAATGACCCAAAATGGCCAACAAATTACTAGTTGCTGTCTCTAACCACTCCCTTGAGGACAAACAAGCAGCTCAGTACTCCCCACTCCCACTGGTGAGTAAAGAAACTACCTCTGGCCACACAGAAAATGGAGGAACACAGGAACCAAATACAAAGCCCAGGGATCAGCAAAATCTGATCACTGGAACAACTAGCTAGGAAAGGTTAGGAAAGGAGAAGTATTTTTTTGGGGGGTTTTTTTAGTTTTGTTGCAAACAGACAGAAAAAATACAGTAAATGCATTGGTATTCGACTAAATTGCTATCAAAGGCTGGTACACTTGAGTGTATTAGCCTGTTAGTTACTTTTAAGCAAAACATTAGCCAACAAGTGCAATCAACAATTTAAGCACAGAAAAACAGGAAAATCAGGTAATAAAACAGTAATATAGGCACAAAGCTCAAAAATCGAAAAATGCAAAATAAAATGTTTAAAAAATACTTATAATCAAGAAAGTTGCTTTTTCTGCTCACTGCTGGCTTAGGAACTCTGCAGGGGTCCACGAGGAGCTATGCCAAGTTCTCTAATGCCTGTAAAAGCCCGCCAAAGCGCGCTTTATAGCAGGGGGCTGGAAAAAATAGGAAATGACCCAAAATGGCCAATGAATTACTAGTTGCTGTCTCTAACCACTCCCTTGAGGACAAACAAGCAGCTCAGTACTCCCCACTCCCACTGGTGAGTAAAGAAACTACCTCTGGCCACACAGAAAATGGAGGAACACAGGAACCAAATACAAAGCCCAGGGATCAGCAAAATCTGATCACTGGAACAACTAACTAGGAAAGTTTAGGAAAGGAGAAGTATTTTTTTTTTTTTTTAGTTTTTTTGCAAACAGACAGAAAAAATACAGTAAATGCTTTGGTATTCGACTAAATTGCTATCAAAGGCTGGTACACTTGAGTGTATTAGCCTGTTTGTTAGCAAAACTTTAGCCAACAAGTGCAATCAACAATTTAAGCACAGAAAAACAGGAAAATCAGGTAATAAAACAGTAATATAGGCACAAACAGTAGTCGAAAAGCTCAAAAGATCGAAAAATGCAAAATAAAATGTTTAAAAAATACTTATAATCAAGAAAGTTGCTTTTTCTGCTCACTGCTGGCTTCGGAACTCTGCAGGGGACCACGAGGAGCTATGGCAAGTTCTCTAATGCCTGAAAAAGCCCGCCAAAGTGCGCTTTATAGCAGGGGGCTGGAAAAAACAGGAAATGACCCAAAATGGCCAACGAATTACTAGTTGCTGTCTCTAACCACTCTCTTGAGGACAAACAAGCAGCTCAGTACTCCCCACTCCCACTGGTGAGTAAAGAAACTACCTCTGGCCACACAGAAAATGGAGGAGCACAGGAACCAAATACAAAGCCCAGGGATCAGCAAAATCTGATCACTGGAACAACTAGCTAGGAAAGTTTAGGAAAGGAGAAGTATTTTTTTTTTTTTTTTTTTTAGTTTTTTTGCAAACAGACAGAAAAAATACAGTAAATGCTTTGGTATTCGACTAAATTGCTATCAAAGGCTGGTACACTTGAGTGTATTAGCCTGTTTGTTACTTTTAAGCAAAACTTTAGCCAACAAGTGCAATCACCAATTTAAGCACTGAAAAACAGGAAAATCAGGTAATAAAACAGTAATATAGGCACAAACAGTAGTCGAAAAGCTCAAAAGATCGAAAAATGCAAAATAAAATGTTTAAAAAATACTTATAATCAAGAAAGTTGCTTTTTCTGCTCACTGCTGGCTTAGGAACTCTGCAGGGGACCACAAGGAGCTATGCCAAGTTCTCTAATGCCACATGCACATGCACCATTTTCACCACTTGTTCTCTGGTAGAACACTGACACCCTGTGTACATAATGGAATGAACACAACCATAAGCAGTGGAGCACTCAGTTGTCCTTTACTCACCTTTCCACAAAACACAGCTCCCATGTCAACTGGCATGTCTATTCTAGTGTCAATGATAACCCATAACATATTCCCTCATTAATGGTTGCAAGCCTGCTGCACTGACACAACTATCCCTACAGGACTGCAGAAAATCTGGTGTCAGTCCATCTTAGCTCCATCATTTTCTGTCACGCCACAGACATCATACAGACATACATTCATGCATGCTGACACACACGCACTTTTTCCAGTTTGCAAAAACAGGTAGCAATTGACATTCATCTGGAATAGAGTACTTTAAGTGTACTGCTAGCAAAGCTACTTCAATTTAGTCATAAAGTCCATATCCATGATTGGAACTAAGCCACAGTGCCAGTGATGGACCAGCTTCCCATCCCCCCTGCTCTTGCTCAAGCTGCATCTACAAAGTGTCTTTCTATTTCAAGGCCCAGAAGCAATACTTACCAGTGGTGGACTAGCTTCTCATCCCCCCTGCTCTTGCTCAAGCTGCATCTACAAAGTGGCTTTCTATTTCAAGGCCCAGAAGCGATACTTACTTGTACATAAACCATGTACTGCTTAGTCCTGCTGCATTGGCCACAGATACTAGCAATGTCTGCTGTGGATCCTACCAACTGACATCCACACATCATCTACTTCTATCCTAGTACAGGAAGCCAAGTGCATGCACACAGCTATTCTGCTTGCAGTCAGTCAACGAGTGTTCATTTAAACTGTGCTTAGTAGTTCTCTGATATGCCATGTACACCATGAATCAAACTGCTACAGAAACACAAACTTTAACCAAAAGTGAATCTGCTTAGGCTGAACGCTTTTCCAACTCACTTTTATTGCATGAATATCCAGTCGTGCACATACACTGATACTCGGAAAGCAAAATAATTGGTGACTTATAGCAAAAGAATGATAGAAGGCTAATCATAGTTGAGTAATTGACATGCCATAGAGTTTATTGTCGTGCACATAAAAATATATGCATAAATAAGGTGCTCCTCACTAGAATAGCAGCGTCAAATAATTTCACATTGCCTATTGGAGTCTATCCAGCTTACACACACACACACACACACACACACACACACACACACTCCAAAGAAATTAAGGTTATGCATTTACCATAATGGTTGATATCTGTTGCTGTATTGTACTTCATTTCAAGAGTCTTCAGTTGGTTAATTCTTTGACTCCAAAGGTAATCTGAAATGTGTACGTTTTTTTTTCAGTGCTCATAATGACCCTCATCTGTGTATTCTCGTTTTCAGTTTGCAATCAGGAATGATTGAAAACATGATGGCAGTTCCTAATCCAGTGAGTTTACTAGTATTTTCACAGTTTCCATATCTATTTTATGTATAGTACACATAAGGGACCTTAAGTGTTGGCTCTAAGCATTGACCATCCGTAGGAGCTGTCCAAATCTCCCACTAAGCAAGAATAGATTACGATAAAGCTTTGTAATGTTGTCTCACATCCTCACTCACAAGCAGCCCACAGCGGTAAACCTCAACGTTCTGCAAATTGCACTGTAATAACATTACTGACATAAAGCGATTATTAGTCTATCTTCCTAACAAATACATAACTGAGACAGTAAACCATGTTACTATCCTTACTACTGACATCTATCTACAGGTTCATAGGTTCATACTAGGCTATCTGCCCTAGGGCATTTATAAGCCTAGCCAGAGTGTGTTTGGCTTTCGCCACCCATTTTAAATTAATTTTGCTATGCCCTTTTTCGAGGTTAGTATACTGTGCTTCTGTCTAACATTGCCATAGAAGTGATGCCCGGGGTAAACCTTCGATCTCCCATCCACTCATCAAGATTCCTCTTGAAGAGAGTCAATGAGGGACTCTGCCTAACCTGGACTGGGATTTTATTCCAGAGTGAAGGGAGCCTCTGGGTTATGAATCTGTCCCTCCAGCATGTCCTATTTATTTCAGTGCTGAGGTTTAAGTCTCTCGAGTGCGTAGCTCGATGGGATTTGGATTTTCTGAGGTGCCGCATGTCCATTAATTCCGGGTTGGACATGGCTTTATACGTCAGGCACAGATCGCCTCTGAGCAGTTGGTATGCCACTGAGTAGAGCTGGAGTTTCTTTAACCGGGCAGCGTATGGCATCTGTTTGAGCCCTATGATCCTCTTGGTGAGGTACTTTTGGGGTCTTTCCAGTTGCTGCAGGTGTCTGGTAAGGTACATCCCGAAAGGGGCATTGTACTCAATTATGGGCCTGATGAGGGATGAGTAAAGAGGCATGATGACCTCCCCTGATCTAGATGTGAATCCCTTCATGATTAGGTGGGCTATATAAAATGTTTTTCTAACCACTTTGGCCATGTGGCTGTCAAATAAGAGATTGCTATCAACTTGGGTCCCCAGGTCCCTAATTACTTTTCTGTACTTAATGGATTACCACCTATGTGGTAATTTGTGGTCACTTTGTTTTTGCCAAAGAGGATGACTATACACTTTTTGGCGTTTAGCTTGAGGCCATGGCTCTGGCACCAGTTGTCTGTTTCTATGAGGCCCTTTTGGAGTATTCTGTTTTATACAGTATTTGTTAAAAAATGTGTAATACAACAAAAAAAGAAACACAGACACTACATATCACCCTGCTTTACCTTGCAAACTTGAAATCTTATCAAAAAAGTCATTACCTTTCAGACATGCAATATATGCAGACTATCACCCTGGTCTTCCTTGCAAATTTGAAAACATATCCAAACAGTCATTACCTATCAGACACTGTGCAATTTACACACAATGTACACAAATCTGTTGTCTATGGGACACTACAGATTATCACAATCCTGTGATTGAATTTTAAAAGTGTTCAAAATGCATACAGTTGAAAAGACCCATTAAAGGTAACTGAAGTAAAATAATATCCAGTGGCCGTCAGTCATAACTGGATTACCTATACTTTACTAGCACTGTGCGTTTAATCTAGAGCAACATTTCAAGCTCATCAATCCTTTTTACATGACAAATGACCTCTGACTCTCTCCGTTTTCACAGGTTACCCTAATTGCATTGATCTCCTTTGTCCATTACCGCTGCATGTGTGATACTGTATATACACCGTGCTCTCATACACATCATCACTTACCAAAAAGTTTACTTATTCTCATCCTGTTTTGTACATCCTGTACAAAACTCGAGATTGGTTGTGGAACTTGATGCTCCTCAGCTCGTGTGTTCATTAAGGGCCCATCAGTAACAGTGATGTTGACACACTAACTATCCAGCACCTCAGTGTTACATAGTCATCCACAACACTAATCACACCCACAAACCAAGACCATAAATGAAACGGCTACCTCAGTGTCAACAACCTCCTTATTGTCAAAACTATCTAGCAGATCATTAATTTCTTCATTAGCTACACCGTAAATATAGATTCCACTGTCAACTCTAGTCTTATGAACACATCATCATTTTCAGACTGCTCACAATTCCTATTGTCATTTATAAGCAATGCTAACCTGCACTAGCTACTCCCATTTGTTACTTTTCTCTGATTTCATCATTCAGGCTTGTATTAGACATTAACAAATCATGCTGTATGTCGTAATTTAGCTTAGTAGTCTTCAGAGTTGTCATCTACAAATGTACTTGTAAAAATACTTATGCATTTGATTGTAGACAAGAGCAATTTACGTTGTTTGCAATGTTTACTGGCTCTAACACCATTGACACATCACTGCAGATCAAACATGTAGGCCTGGTGCAGCATTACTCAATCACACTTCTATTATGCTGACTACATGCAGCAGTAATCAAGGATTCTGTGACTTACCAAATCATGATATATGCCTGGCAATTACTTCTGCTTTATCTGCTCTCTCACACTTGGCTATATTTTTTGCTACAGTGTTACCTGAAAGCTCGGCACAGACATTTTACCACTCCAACAGGACATCCACAACATATCAAAGAAATAGTCATATTTTCTCTCTTCAAAAATTGTCTTTGCAACCCATTCCTGTTTTGCCTTATGATACATGATGTGGTAACGCAGATCTCCTTTTTTTGCGAAGTTACTCTTTGGGTTATGTACTACTGCTTGCTGACGATTCACATTGGCGTTATGATCAAAAATGGCTAGCATTGTGCGTACTTTCATTCCACTGTTTGAAAAATGCTCAAATTTGGGGCAATACTTGCACAGCAGAGCATGAAACACTTCCAAGCTGCCTGTGTGGCAGAACTGTGTTAAGTGTTTCAGATCATTCACCAGTGTTGTTTTACTCACAATCTTCACTAGTGCAGTGTGCGGAGCATCACCCACTTCCAACCACTGTTTACTTTTCTGGTCTGGCAATGGAATCTCATGCTCACAGGCACAGAATTTCTCTCCCCAGTCCCAGGTGTGCCTGTCTGTTATGTGATGGACGAGAGACTTCCACTTTTGAAGCAGTAGCGGTGCAACTCCATCACATGTTTCAGAACACCACCACAAGTGGTTTGAAATACTTTGGCACCACGGCATTAACTGCTCCATTTCCTTTTTTTGGAAACTGATACAATCTTCTTGGTAATACTTTTTGACACATGCCACAAGTCAAATTGATAGTCAATTTCCGGAAACTCTCTCCTCATTGCACTTCCAATCCCTCGATATCTGTCTGTTGCTACTACACTTATGTCCACATTGAGTCTACGCAAGTTCTGCATACATTTTAGGAATGCCTTTTTTTCCAAAGCTACTGAAGAAGTTCCATCACCGAGTTGTTCTATGGAGAAATCCAGGAGATATCCAGAGTCCATATCCATCAAACTGTAGCAGCAGTACTTTGCTGAATAGCCCGGGCTGTCACATCGGCCATCACCTGATAATCTCACTCTTTTACCTTGAATGTCTTGTAGCAGATCTTGCTGATGTGTACTCCACCTTTTTAAACTACTGGAAATAAGTACTCATGCTGTAGGTCATAAAATGATGTCTGGCTAATGAATTCCAGACCCACATATGCACAAAAAGTTGCTATATGTGCATATGTACTTCCACTAAATAGTACAGCAGCTGCATTCAAAAGATTTCCCACAGGCATTCTACCCAGCACTGGTTGGCTTTGCCAACTTACAATTTCATGTCCATTCAGACACATTAGTTTGGTGGAAAACATAGATCCAAGATGTCTTTTCTCATAGTCATCACATGCTGGTGCTTTACAGTCAGGACATATCATTCTTCTCAGCAGTTGATCCAGGCAGTCTTCAAACGCAATAAATTTCCATTGCAACACCATCTGCTGCTCCACATTCTCATACTCCAGAGTTTCATCAAGGTCAGATACGGACATGGTGGTAGATGGCTCACACCAGTCAGGGTCTTCTTCATGGCAGTCATTTATATCTTCATACATTGTCTGGGCATCACTTGTCAGACTACAGTTGATGGTTTCTTGACTTTTCACTGGGGTACTACAGCACACCATGGCAGAAGGCATCTCTAATTCCAAAAAATCGTCATTCAGTAGGTCCACATCTGTCACTTCTTCATTATCATTTAACATATCCACCTGGACTCCTTGCTCCATCGCATAGATGTCAGTACTACTGTTCATTTCAATGTGTGGTTTACCCCTCTTTACATAAGTGTGGTCCTTAAGAACTTGTGCTGGTGATACACCAATTTCTGGGAACTGTGTGCTAGCATCCATCCATGTTGAGGCCATACATTCAGCATCATGTACAGAAGGTCTTACAGCTGAAGTCTGTATTGCTACACTTATCGTAGTATGTGACACCTTAGTTTGTTGACCCAGACTCCGTGATCTCCTGTGGCCTCTCTTTCATACATTTGACACAGTGCTGTGAGATGCTTTAATTTCTGTAGATGTTCATCATGTTTCACTGTTGCAGTCATGACTGTAGGGTTCTCCCCTGCCGGCAGGCAGCCCGCGGTCGGCCAGAATCCCAAAGTCTGGGTCCGGCATCAGCTGTTCAACCATGCTCCCTGACGTCAGAGCGCCAGGAGTATAAAGCTGACAGCCGACACCATCTTCTCCAGTCTTTCTTGCCATGCAGTGATAGCAGTTCACAAGTGCCAGTCGGCTGACTCCTGATGAATTTTTCTATATTCTTTGGTTCGAAGACTTTCTTCTCCACTCAAAGCTAAGTACCCCGTTGGGGAAACCTTTTTTCTTGCTCCACTCCGATGTCAGAAAAAGTTAATAATTGTATTTCATGTGGGAAGCAAATACCTCATAAGGATTTTCATTCTTACTGTATTCCTTGCTTGGGCCCTGACCACGACGTAGCTAGTTGTCGGTTTTGTGCTAGATTCAATCAACGTACAATTAAGCGAAGGTACGATTTTGCTTTTCATTACTTTGGTAGGCGCTTTAACTAAAAAATGTTGTTGGATAAGGTCCCGACTACCGGAGTTCACAAACGTTGCAAGGATAAAGACAGGCCTCCGAGGTCCAAATCTGATAATAGCGCACAAGCGGAGCCAGCTTCAGGTTTGGCCGTCATCAGTGAGGTGCTTTTGCAGCCCCTGTCATCGGCCATTTCAGAACCAATGGCCGAAACGGACTCTCATGAGGAGCCAACCAGGCCTTTAAATATTTCTGTTGCAGGACCTTCGGACAATGCTCCTTCGGATGGGTCCAGAGCCGCGGTGCAGGTACCGGCTTCTGAAGGGGTTTTCAGGCCTACTCAGCTACTAGTAAAGGCAAAGCCAAAGACAAAGGCAAAGACTCCTTCTAAATCAAAGACTTCAACACAGGCCTCTTCTGATCCGGCTCCCAAGTCACAGAAGCAGTTACTCAAGATGGCGGAGGATTTACTTACTATGATTAGGGGTTCACATCCCCCTCCAGACAAAAGGCCAAGGCAGGATGTTTATTTTGATTCCTCTGATCAGGCTTCTGTTTCCTCAGTTTCTTCTTCTGATCAGGAATATTCTTTCCCTCCTTATGAGGATTCTGATGCTGAAGAATCCATTCCTTCAGCTTCTCCCCCTGAGGATTTCTCTTTTGGGGAAACTTTGCATGAAATGAGGGAACATTTCCACTGGGAAGGACAGGAGTATTCGGAATCCAAGAAAAGACTGAGGGATTTTCTTCTTCCCCAACATAGACCCCTGGCTATTCCTCCTGTTTTGGATATTGTGGATGATGCCTTTGTGGAGGCTAACTTAACCCCTGACTCTTTTCCTCCTGCTCCTGTTAAAGCCTGATAGATATTACAGGGTTCCTGATTCCCATCAGTTTTTATACAAGAACCCTGCTGCTGACCCTGAAACCATTTCTCAGGGTCCTAAGGGAGTTAAGGCCGCTTCTGCCAAAAATCCCATTCCTACTGAGAAGGATTCTCGATCCTTAGAAAGATGGGGCAAAAAGCTGTACACTTCTGCTACTTTGTCCATTAGGGCTTTAAACTGTCAGTTTCATATGCTTAAATACCAGCAATTTCTCTTGTCTGTCTTAAAACAAAAGCTTACTTCCATTTCTGCCTGTGCAGATGATAGGGAATTACATGACTTATTGCATGCCACTGAACAGGTTGGGAAGCATGGTTTACACTGTGGATTTGTTGCCTTGGAGGCTTCTTGTAGAGCTGCGGCCTCTGGCACAGTCATTAGAAGGTGCATGCATGGCTAAAGGAACAAAATTTACCTGAACAAGTAAAGGCTAAATTATTGGATGCTCCTGTTCAGCATAATGTTTTGTTTGGATCAAAAGCTGAAGAGGTGATTAAAAAGATGGAGGATAAGGCGAAATCCATGCAAACAGTTAAAGATTTCTTACAAGTACAGCCACCTAGATTTAGCAGGAATTGGCCTTCAAAAAATTGGTCCTTTCCCACTTCAGACAGGCCTCAGAGGGGTAGATATAGACGCTCCAGAGGGAGGCCTCAAACACAAGCTGCTTATAGACCAAGACAGTGGACTGCTTCCACTCCTAGGGGAGGAGAGGACAGGTCACAATCTCAAAGGAAACAAACTCAATGACTCCCTCTGTTGGGCTACATGAACTTCTTGCCTGGAAGCCTCTCTCGGAGGAAAACTCTCTCTTTTTTATCAAAATTGGACTCAAATAACCCAAGACAAATGGGTTCTGGATGTGGTTTTAAGAGGTTACAAATTCCATTTTCATACCTTGCCAAGGCCAAGCGGATGGCCAGACCTTCCAAAACATCAATGGACGGAGGCCTTAAACCAGGTGGAAGCTCTTTTGGCTATGAATGCCATAGAATTGGTTCCTCTTTCAGAGATGGGAAAAGGTTTTTACTCAAGGCTCTTTCTAGTCCCAAGGAAGCAAAACTCATGGAGACCCATTCTGGATCTGTCGGTCTTGAACATCTTTCTAGAGATTCCAAAATTCAAGATGCTTACTCTACAGCAGCTACTTCCAATGCTGTCCAAAGATGCATGGATGGTAACTTTGGATTTAAAGGAGGCATATTTACACATTCCCATCAGGCAGGATCACAGACAATACCTCAGGTTCAAGGCCGGATCGAGGCACTTTCAATTCTCTGCGCTGCCCTTTGGATTGTCCACTGCGCCCAGGGTCTTCACCATTGCCTGGCTCCAGTAGTAGCTTACTGCAGACTCAAGGGAATTCAAATTTACCCTTATCTGGACGATTGTCTAATTTAGGCAGACAGCGAGGATGTCTTACTCTAGCATCTAGAATTTGTACAGAAACTCCTCAAGTTCCTGGGATTCTCTGTAAACATAAAGTCAAATTTGACACAATCACAACAGATAACTTTTCTGGGTGCACTTCTAAACACCACAACCCAGATGGCATTTCTGATATCTGAAAAACAATTACAGCTGGCTTCAACTTTCAGAACCTTGGCAACTCTAACTCAACTATCTGCAAGGAAATTCCTGCAGGCTTTGGGTTACATGGCCTCCTGCATCCTTCTCGTACCATATGCAAGACTACACATGAGGAAAATACAGTGGTACCTAAAAAGTGTATGGTCTCAGCATTGCCACAGTTGAGACATACTGATCTCCATCCTTCCTTGCCTTCAAAAGGAATTTCTTTGGTGGTCCAGGGCATGTACTCTGAGTGGCAGGAGTCAGACGGAAGGGTTTCCCTTTGTTTAGATTCTAACCATGGACACTTCGGATTATGCCTGGGGAGCCCATTTTCAAGGCAATTGTTTGCAGGGTCTTTGGACAAAGGATCAGAAGTACCTGCATATCAATTTAAAGGAAATGTTAGTCATTCAGAAAGCTCTATTGGCCTTCAGGAATCTTTTACAACCAGGACAACTGCTAATAAGGACAGACAACACCACAGTTATGTGGTACATAAACAAGCAAGGGGGATCTCATTCCTACCCCCTTTGCAGACTAGCCGTGGATCTATGGAATACAGCTCTAGCTTGCAATCTGGATCTTCAAGCTCAGTTTCTACCAGGGAAACAAAACTTCCTGGCAGACAGTCTGAGCAGAAACCTTTCGGATCCACACGAGTGGATGCTGGACACCAAAATATTCAGGATGATAACGGTAGTCTGGGGATGTCCTCACATAGCCCTCTTTGCATCCCATCTCAGTCATCAACTACAGAATTTTTGCACCAGGACTTTCCACAGAGAAGCTTGGAAAGTGGACGCCCTGTCATTCAGTTGGAGGAACCTCTCAGGATATGCCTTTCCGCCTCTTCCTCGGGTTTTATTGAAGATAAAACAGGACAAGCCCAAGATGATAATCTTGCTGGCTCCAAATTGGGCTCAGCAGTTTTGGTATCCAACTCTAAAAAACCTATGCCTGGAGCCCCCATGGGTTTTACCTCAGTCTCCGAACCTTCTGTCCCAACATCAGGGTCAGGTTCTACACTCTCATGTCAGAACTCTCAGCCTGGCGGCCTGGTTAATCCAGGGCCTTTGATTTCTTCTTTACTGCCCAAGCAGGTTATGGATGTCATTTTAGAAGCCAGACGTCCTAGCACTAGAAAATCTTATGCAGGAAAATGGAAAAGATTTTGTTCCTGGATGCAGACTCAGGATTCTGATCCTCTTCTTCCTAACATTACTTTAATTTTACTTTACTTGACAGATCTCTTACATAAGGGTCTCTCTTTCTCTTCCATTAAGATACATGCTTCTGCTCATTATAATACAGACCCTCCCATCTTTTCCCACCAGCTCATGAGACAGTTTCTCAGAGGAGCTAAGAACTTAAGGCCCCCTAGATCTCCTCCCATTCCTGCTTGGGATCTCAACTATGTTTTGGAAAAACTAACCTTGCCTCCTTTTGAGCCTGCTGCCTCTTCTGACATCAAGTTTTTATCTTGGAAGACCGCTATCCTGTTAGCCCTAACCTCTGCCAGGAGTGTTTCAGAGTTACAAGCTCTTATGGCTGTGGAACCTTATATTATTTTTCATCAAGACAGGGTATCTTTGAGGACTAATCCTCCCTTTATGCCTAAGGTGGTTTCCAAAGTGGCTTTAAATCAAACTATCCACTTGCCAACATTTTTCCCCACTCCTCAAAATAAAGGGGAAAGGATCTTACATTCCTTGGATGTACACAGACAACTATGTTTTTACCTGAACAGAACCAAGGACATCAGAAAATCAGAGCAATTGTTTGTTTCTTATGCTTCAAGTTCCCAAGGTAAAGCCATTTCAAAACAGACCATTTCTAAGTGGATTTTTCATGGAATCAGATTTTGTTATTCTCACAGTGGAAAGCAAATCCCTGGGAGTATACTGACTCATTCAACCAGAGCTGCTGCCACTTCTGCGGCCTTCCTCAGGGGAGTTCCTACCAAGGACATTTTGGAAGCTGCAACTTGGAGTTTAGTGCATACTTTTTCTAAGCACTACAATCTACCTCTCCACTCTAAGTCTAGGGCAGGCTTTGCCTCTGCAGTCTTGCAGGGCCTTTTAGCCGCCCTTTCCTCTTTATGACCACCTCCCTTTCTTTCAGCTTTGGGATTCTACCCTACAGTCATGACTGCAACAGTGAAACACGATGAACATAGTACAGTTGTGTACACTTACCATAAATGTAGATGTATGAGTGTCTTCACTGTTGCAGTCTGGGTTTCCCTCCCTCCTGTCTCCTCTTATTTTTACTTTTGTGTATTTCCTTTTTTCACCATTCTTCTGAGGTGTATTTGCAAAGGTTATGGGACCTTTTTCATTTTGGGACTACTGACATCTGGGGCAAGAAAAACTGGAGAAGATGGCGTCAGCTGTCAGCTTTATACTCCTGGCACTCTGACGTCAGGGAGCATGATTGAACAGCCGACGCCGGACCCAGACTTTGGGATTCTGGCTGACCGAGGGCTGCCTGCCGGCAGGGGGGAACCCTACAGTCATGACTGCAACAGTGAAGACACTCGAACATCTACATTTATGGTAGGTGTACACAACTGTTCTTTTTAGTAACAATATTTTTTCCATGTATAGTAGCAGAGGGAATTAATCCATTGCTCATTCCAAGTGTGTAGTCATGTTGTGCTGCATCATCTCTTCCTGCCTCTCCATCGGCATACTCCATGCTGCTGATCACTACCTCTTCTGACAATACAGCAGCCTGTTCCTAGAAAGGAATAAACAAACAATGTAAATGAAATATCACCTACCTGAACAGCAAATTAAACTGTCACAGATAACTATGCTGTGATACTTCAAACGCACAAATTCTTACACTGATGTCCACTACGATGACTTCCTCATTTCCCATCAGTGGTTCTTCCAGCAGCATGCATGTCTGTTCTTTTTGTCTCTGTATTAACACACAAAAGAGTATAAAGGTGATGTATGTGTTATGAAACAATGCACGAATGACAAAGAATGCATCATCATCCTCTTTGTGGAGAGTGACATCCCCTCAAATTATCACATTAATAACAAAGTCCTAAGCACTCAGTTGTGAGGGATTTGGGCACCCTGGTTGATAGCAACCTGACTTTTGATCACTATGTCGCTTCCGTGGTATGGAAAGCATTTTATGTGCCCCACCTCATAAGGATATGTCATCCAGGAACAAAGATGGCCATAACATCCCTGCATTCTTCCATTATAATGCCCATTATTGAGTTCAACACACCTCTCGACATTTACCTTGCAAAGCATTCTGTGCATCCGGAAAGAAAACACATCTTCCTCACAACGAGAAGCCAGGTCCTCAAACATCCTACCCATACACTGATAGGCTAAAATCCCTATCCCACTACTCAGTTTCATGCAGACTCCTCAGAGGCGACCTCTGTCGGGCATACATGGTGATCATGGACTCCACCTTGATGCGACTGCTGCATATCCGCAAGTCAAGCTCCACTCGAGTAACCCTTATGCATTCTCTAAACCTGGTCTGTGACATGAACAGGGCTTGTTCTATGAAATAACATCCCTGCATAGTCCCTCTTCTATGAAATAGACTCCCTCTCCACATCAAGTAGAGTACCTCTTCATCCATTTTTGTACGCAACCTGGATAACTGGATGGGAAACAGAAAATATACCAGTGGTATTCCAACCATGTCCATGCTGGACAGGGTCATTAGGTGCTGATCTGTCTAAACATGGGCTAAAGTCTTGGCTATGTTTATAAGGGCCTCAGGGATAATAGCATAGTAACCTCCTATGGTCCAATGGCTGCTAAATACATATTGCCAACTTTAACTTGTGTGTGTCAGCCTAGCTTCACTCAAGACATCTATAACAAAACTTTTACTGTAAATTTGAAAACAAACCTTAAATACAGATGTATTACTGCATACCTAATACCCCATTTAGATTCACAGAAGTTAAACAGCAGAGATCCATGGTATTTCACTGTCCACCCACATCTACATGGTCATCTACCTTGCACTTTATTATATCCCCGATAATGTATAATGAAAAAATGAGCATCAACATGTAAAATGTATACAGTTGTTCACACCAGAGTGAGTACCAAATACTCAATGCTGACAATGAACAATGTTCTATCCATACTGTTTTACACTATTACGGTGTATAACTACAACATCAGAAGAATACCAAGTCAAATTGCTATCAGTACTTAAAAAGAACCATTACATTGCTTGCATATGTTTCTGACAGCCCATACCATCAACAGTCACATATTGATATGGTTCTTTGTGGTATGGTATTTCTTAATTTAACAAGTCAATAGACATATAACCACTCATTGATTGGAAACCTACATTATATGTCCACATACATAAGCGCATTTTCAAAATGCACAACAGGCTTCAAATCAAATTACTTACATCAAAGCCGTATCGATGATCAGTGGTTTGGATTTCAGAAGTGTCCATTGGTTGTGTTACCTGTTCTGCTGATTCATGTGGTGACCTCAGCAACTCCTCCAGCACCTATTAATGAAGAATAGTACATTATTAGACATGCAAACACCCCCATTTTAACAGTTCACCTTAAGCACCTAAATCATGCATTAACTTTATTCAGATACAGCCGCGTGACATGTTCATCGCTGCAATGACACCCTTTTGAAACACGCAAAAAAGTGCACCAAGACAATAAGCATAATTTTGCCATAAGGGCGTGGTTATCGAGTGGCCAAACAAGAAATTATATCCGTACTATTACATTACGTAACACAGACTTAACAAGACAATCTACTGCACAATTTTGTATACTTTATGATGAACTCCACTGCATGCAGTGCCATGCACTCTATTTCAAAATCAAATTTTTTCCTCCTAGATTACCTTATGTCACTCCTGCTGTTCAAGCCGTCAACATGATGACACTGGTGTCTTCATCTTTGAAAAACTAAAAATACTCTGTACTGCATTTTTCTTCAGGCGACTAAGAATTCTGCCTTTTCTAATATCGATGGGCAGCAGCTGTTTCATGAAATTGACTTCATACATGCTCTCCTCAAAGTGGAGGGAGCAAAGATAATAACGTGGCTTCTTACAGTTTACTGCTTCAGCCACAAACTTGGGTATGCTACCTACATTTGTTCCACACCGTGTTGCCCACACAGTACATTGCTCCACATTGCGTGGAAAGCTATGTATAGAAACATTGTCTGGCAAACGGCCGGTGTGTGTTCCACAACCATATGCCAGGCAGTGGGGCATCTTTCAATGAAGAGTGATGTAGATATCTGTGAATAAAAGGACAAGATGGTAAGTGTCAACCTGCCACATTACTAGCTGCTCTGCCATACATTTACTCCATTAAAAATGCCAATACATTCAGTGTTCCACTGATAAATGTGCCTCAAAGTGGCTAACAAATGATGTGCATCAACAGTCATCGACAACTACCTTCTGTTATAACACCTGCAAATAAGTAACAATTGACATCCATGAACAGCACCAAATATTACAGCATGCAGTAAAAACAAACCCTTAACCAACAGCACAATGAAATCACCGCTCATTGATGTACATACTACAGCATATGGATGTCATACATTTTGAAATCGGAGTAAAAAAATACTGCCAATAAGTAGCTTCCATCTATGATCATACATCCACTCACAATTGATGTCCATGTGCCTTAAGCCATGTAATTTGAAATGACCACATGTAAGCCTTCAAGATCTGCAACCATTATTTACGTATACCAGCCATGTTGTGACATTGATAAACCAATCTGACAAATACATGTTGTATCATCTTCACGTATCAAAAAATGTATGCATTTCTTTACATATCTGACTAGATGCCAATGTTATGTTCAAGTCTTATTACAGCTTCTCCTTTCATGCTGTGGCTGGAATTGGTGCATTGACATCAGTGCACTCACTATGTTCTGCACTATTTAATAAACAAATTTATCTCCATGAACTTCATCTTGACTCTCAGGAGACCATGGTTAATCTTCATCTACAGGCTAAATGCAAATGAGCTCTACTGTAGCATCAGTTGACATGCACGTACCCTTTGGTGAGGGGGTTGTAATGACTTCGACTGCATTTCAAGTAATCCTTTTTCTATGAACAAAGTATTAATTTCAACAGGCTTGAAGCAGTCAATAGGAGAAAATACTGGTCAGGACATGCCACCATGCAAGAAGTGGAAAGGGAATTGGCTTTCAGACTGTACTTGGTTGTGTCCAATGCAAACATAACACAATGTATATGAGTGTAATGCACAACAATCTGCATATGTGGACCCTTTATGGAGGCTGAAACTCATATGTACCAGTATGGAAAACACAGTAGTAAATACCTAGCCATAGCGAATGAACTCCAGGCCGAGGCTGTGCAGTTTTCCAACAGCTATGTATTTCAACCAAATACTCATGTCCTTCAATATACAGAAATCATCGACCACTTATACCAAAACATCACTGGATAGCAGTTCATTAGCAATCTTTCTCTAGGTCTATTCAATTATTTCTTATACATTCATCAAGGGTGCATAATGAAGCCCTTCATACTGCCACTACTGGTTACTCGATAAGCTATTTCTAACTAGAGCACACATAAACAGCAGTCATTCTCATGCATGCATTACTGCAAGCCCAATATAATCTGTAACTTGTACTTCACACACCTTTCCATAGAAGTCTTGTATAAACAAACAGACAAGGATAAAGCTTTACATCCAATTTATTAACACTATTTAAGTGTATATGTGACATACTAAAAAATTATTTTTCTATGTAAAATGTAATTTTTTTTCACTGTTCCGGCATTTACATATGTCATTTTTTTATACATCAACCATTACGATCCACAACATAGTGTTATAGTTGCTTCAGTTGGTTAATACATAAATAGAATTCCACCATGTACTACATAAATTGCACACTACACAATCAACACAATCCATAATTATAATTTTTTCTAGCTTCTGACTGCTTCAACAGCTATACATTAATATTCAAGTGCTACTCTGGAAACTCCCAAAAACCTTCAAAAGCCTGAAAGCCAACATAATCATTTTCCTCCGAGGGGAATCTTTGCCGTATACTGTTCACAACACATGAGGGGATGACCACTCGATGATCATAACCAAGTTTTTTATTATTGTACATCCATAGCACATATGTGCAGTAGGCAACGAATCTGTATACTCTGGATAACAGGAAAAGGTCACAGTCAGTATAATGTCTCTAATGTTAATGCATAGAAAATGCTATACCTTCAAGTGCTACATATCCTTCACTCTAGTAATGCTAACATACATCATTTTATCCAAGGGAAAATTCAAATGCAAGCCAATGCAGATAAATCAGTGTGGCACTAATATACTGCACACAACATTATGTGTCAACATGCACTCAGCTGTCATCCACTTGGTAGGGTCAGTGCGTGCAACATTCAAGTAAACTAATCTCTGTGGCTGTACAGAGGTTAGTGTGTGTGCAACAGGCAAGTAAACTGACCTCTGTGTCTGTATAGGGCAGTTCAATAATTAGCTGTGAAATTACATTTATCTGCAATGCTGTTTTTCAGTTCTCAAATCTGACATCCCTAGAAAACATCACAGTGTGACAACTCGACTGTCTGACAGCCAAATTTTTTTCGAAATTCAACAATTTGATGGTCTGTTTCAGTTTAGTGCAATAACATCATCCATACATGGACAACAAGTACTGCAGACCATTCACATCCTATAGCAATCATAAGCATGTCACGCTACAGAGCCTTTGTAGTTAATCAACCATGTCAACTGTAACCCGCTAATTCACTAACACACAATTTAGTTAAGAGAATAATCATGACATGCAGACTGATAGACTATGACTGTTTTTACCTGTTTGTCCACTGTGTACGTTGAAAATGACCTTTGAAGTAATACGTGGCTCGCATAAGGATGTGTAGCATATGTGGCGTTAGGCAAGTACTTTCAAATAGTGGATGTGCAGTAATGCAATGTGGTGGTGGCTGAATTTCAATGATTTTGGCTTTGGCACGGGTCGATGATGCACAGCAGTAACATTCACGTGCAGTACTCATTGGTATGCAGAGCTGGCATGTGCACCATTTCTGGCAAACAAGCACCATCCTCCTCACTGCTACTGCTGCATCTGCATGCTCATTTAGGTGGACGCTGGCCATCAGTATATATCGGCTCGAAGCTGTATGGCACAATGGTATGCAACTTCTGCTGGGAGGCCATCCTTTCTCAAAGTCCGCGTTTGGCAACTGAAACAATGCAACACTATAGCAATGTTACCACTACAAAAATTGGAAAGCTGTCATGCACTTGAACAGCCTAAGCATGCATTCAGTATTAAGTCCTGGTTTAACTCAAGAAAACTTACAGGTGTTATGACACTGTTGAGACCATGCATTCACCTTAAGATGAAGCATGCAATCCTATTCAAACCCAAGGAACTCATTTGTATGAATCATAGACCACACATGCAAGTCCATAGCTTCTGCTGCAGTTACATTGTAACAGTAAAAAAACCTTTACACACAAATACTGTCTGCAACCTC